>NC_059215.1:27471360-27511360 GCF_020615455.1 Coregonus clupeaformis
TGGTGGCAGCATCATGCTGTGGGGATGTTTTTCAGCGGCAGGGACTGGGAGACTAGTAAGGATCGAGGGATGAACAGAGCAAAGTACAGCGAGATCCTTGATAAAAACCTTCTCCAGAGCGCTCAGGACCTCAGACTGGGGCGAAGGTTCACCTTCCAACAGGACAAAGACCCTAAGCACACAGCCAAGACAACGCAGGAGTGGCTTCGGGACAAGTGCCTGAATGTCCTTGAGTGGCCCAGCCAGAGCTCAGACTTGAACCCGATCGAACATCTCTGGAGAGACCTGAAAATAGCTGTACAGCGATTCTCCCCATCCAACCTGACAGAGCTTGAGAGGATCTGCAGAGACGAATGTGAGAAACTCTCCAAATACAGGTGTGCCAAGCTTGTAGCGTCATACCCAAGAAGAATCGAGGCTGTAATCGCTGCCAAAGGTGCTTCAACAAAGTACTGACATGGCACTCCGGTACCGCTTGCCGTGCGGTAGCAGAGAGAACAGTCTATGACTAGGGTGGCTGGAGTCTTTGACAATTTTGAGGGCCTTCCTCTGACACCGCCTGGTATAGAGGTCCTGGATGGCAGGGAGCTTTGCCCCAGTGATGTACTGGGCCGTACGCACTACCCTCTGTAGTGCCTTGCGGTCAGAGGCCAAGCAGTTGCCATACCAGGCGGTGATGCAACCAGTCAGGATGCTCTCGATGGTGCAGCTGTAGAATTTTTTGAGGATCTGAGGACCCATGCCAAATCTTTTTAGTCTCCTGAGGGGGAATAGGCTTTGTCGTGCCCTCTTCACGACTGTCTTGGTGTGTTTGGACCATGATAGTTCGTTGGTGATGTGGACACCAAGGAACTTGAAGCTCTCAACCTGTTCCACTACAGCCCCGTCGATGAGAATGGGGGCGTGCTCAGTCCTCTTTTTTTTCCTGTAGTCCACAATCATCTCCTTTGTCTTGGTCACGTTGAGGGAGAGGTTGTTGTCCTGGCACCACACGGCCAGATCTCTGACCTGAGGCTGTCTCATCGTTGTCGGTGATCAGGCCTACCACTGTTGTGTCGTCGGCAAACTTAATGATGGTGTTGGAGTCGTGCCTGGCCATGCAGTCATGGGTGAACAGAGAGTACAGGAGGGGACTGAGCACGCACCCCCTGAGGGGGCCCCCGTGTTGAGGATCAGTGTGGCAGATGTGTTGTTACCTACCCTTACCACCTGGGGGCGGCCCGTCAGGAAGTCCAGGATCCAGTTGCAGAGGGAGGTGTTTAGTCCCAGGATCCTTAGCTTAGTGATGAGCTTAGAGTCTAGGTCCAAAAGACTTCTCAACAGCTTCTACCCCCAAGCCATAAGACTCCTGAACAGCTAATCATGGCTACCCGAACTATTTGCACTGCCCCCCCCACCCCATCCTCTTTACGCTGCTGCTACTCTGTTAAGTATTTATGCATAGTCACTTTAACTCTACCCACATGTACATATTACCTCAACTACCTCAACTAGTCGGGTGCCCCGCACATTGACTCTGCAACGGTACCCCCTGTATATATAGCCTCCCTACTGTCACTTTATTTTACTGTATATATAGCCTCCCTACTGTCACTTTATTTTACTTCTGCTCTTTTTTTCTCAACACTTTTTTGTTGTTGTTGTTTTATTCTTACTTTTTTTTGTTTAAAATAAATGCACTGTTGGTTAAGGGCTGTAAGTAAGCATTTCACTGCAATGTCTGCACCTGTTGTATTCGGCGCATGTGACCAATAAGATTTGATTTGATTTGATTTGACTTGACCTTACTGCAGTACGGCATCGTAAACCGACTTCAGTGGGCAAATGCTCACCTTCGATGGCCACTGGTACGCTGGAGAAGTGTGCTCTTCACGGATGAATCCCGGTTTCAACTTTTTCGGGCAGATGGCAGACCATGGGGCGCTCTGTTCAAGACATTGACATCAGCACACTGATGGGTGAGCAGTTTGCTGATGTCAATGTTGTGAACAGAGCGCCCCATGGTGGGTTATGGCTTGGGCAGGCAGAAGTGAAAGACAATGAACAAAATTGCATTTTATCGATGGCAACTTGAATGCACAGAGATACCATGATGAGATCCTGAAGTCCATGGTCGTGCCATTTATTCGCCGCCATCACCTCAAGTTTCAGCTAGATAAAGCACGGACCCATGTCGCAAGGATCTGTAAACAATTCCTGGAAGCTGAAAATGTCCCAGTTCTTCAATGGCTTGAATACTCACCAGACATGTCACCCATTAAGCATGCTTGAGATGCTCTGGATCTACGTGTACGACGGCATGTTCCAGTTACCGCCAATATCCAGCAACTTCACCAGACATGTCACCAAGCAACAGTGAAGCATCAGCTTTTCCGGACGACTGTGTGATCACGCTGTCCGTAGCCGATGTGAGTAAGACCTTTTTAACAGGTCAACATTCACAAGGCCGCAGGGCCAGATGGATTACCAGGACGTGTACTCCGAGCATGCGCTGACCAACTGGCAAGAGTCTTCACTGACATTTTCAACCTCTCCCTGACTGAGTCTGTAATACCAACATGTTTCAAGCAGACCACCATAGTTCCTTTGCCCAAGAACACTAAGGTAACCTGCCTAAATGACTACTGACCCGTAGCACTCACGTCTGTAGCCATGAAGTGCTTTGAAAGGCTGGTCATGGCTCACATCAACACCATTATCTCAGAAACCCTAGACCCACTCCAATTTGCATACCGCACCCAACAGATGATGCAATCTCTATTGCACTCCACATTGCCCTTTCCCACCTGGACAAAAAGAACACCTGAGTGAGAATGTTGTTCATTGACTACAGCTCAGCGTTCAACACCATAGTGCCCTCAAAGCTCATCACTAAGCTAAGGACCCTAGGATTAAACACCTCCCTCTGCAACTGGATCCTGGACTTCCTGACGGGCCGCCCCCAGGTGGTAAGGGTAGGTAACAACACATCTGCCACGCTGATCCTCAACACAGGGGCCCCTCAGGGGTGCGTGCTCAGTCCCCTCCTGTACTCCCTGTTCACCCATGACTGCATGGCCAAGCACGACTCCAACACCATCATTAAGTTTGCCGATGACACAACAGTGGTAGGTCTGATCACCGACAACGATGAGACAGCCTATAGGGAGGAGGTCAGAGACCTGGCCGCATGTTGCCAGGATAACAACCTCTCCCGCAACGTGATCAAGACAAAGAAGATGATTGTGGACTATCAGGAAAAGGAGGACCGGCCACGCCCCCATTCTCATCGACAGGGCTGTAGTGGAGCAGGTTGAGCGCTTCAAGTTCCGTTGTGTCCACATCACCAACAAACTATCATGGTCCAAACACACCAAGACAGTCGTGAAGAGGGCACGACAAAGCCTATTCCCCCTCAGGAGACTGAAAAGATTTGGCATGGGTCTTCAGATCCTCAAAGTTATACAGCTGCACAATCGAGAGCATCCTGACTGGTTGCATCACTGCCTGGTATGGCAACTGCTCGGCCTCCAACCGCAAGGCACTACAGAGTGCGTACGGCCCAGTACATCACTGGGGCCAAGCTTCCTGCCATCCAGGACCTCTATACCAGGCGGTGTCAGAGGAAAGCCCTAAAAATTGTCAAAGACTCCAGCCACCCTAGTCATAGACTGTTCTCTCTGCTACCGCACGGCAAGCGGTACCAGAGCGCCAAGTCTAGGTCCAAAAGGCTTCCTAACACCTTCTACCACAAAGCCATAAGACTCCTGAACAGCTAACCATGGCAATAAAATAAGTGTTAAGAGCTTGTAAGTAAGCATTTCACTGTAAGGTCTACACTTGTTGTATTCTGCGAATGTGACACATTTGATTTGATAGAGCATGTTTGGGATGCTCTGGATTGACGTGTATGACAGCGTGTTCCAGTTCCTGCCAATATCCAGCAACTTCACACAGCCATTGAAGAGGAGTGGGACAACATTCCACAGACCACAATCAACAGCCTGATCAACTGTATGTGAAGGAGACTGGTTTTCTGATCCACACTCCTGCTTTTTTTTTTTTAAAGGTATCTGTGACCAACAGATGCATATTTGTATTCTCAGTCATGTGAAATCCATAGATTAGGACCTAATGAATTTATTTCAGTTGACTGATTTCCTTATATGAACTGTAACTCAGTAAAACCTTTGAAATTGTTGCACGTTGCGTTTATATTTTTGTTCAGTGTAGATGTACTGTATAGTGTATCTACCTCAATTACCTCGTACCCTGGCATATCGACTCAGTACTGGTACCTCGTGGTTTTTAGCCAAGTCATCGTTAATCATGGTGTATTTATTCCTTGTGTTATTATCTTTCTATTCGTTTTATATTTTTCTCTCTGAATTGTTGGGAAGTTAGCATTTCACTGTTAGTCTACACCTGTTGTTTACAAAGCATGTGACAAATTAAATTAGATTGGAGTGGCCACTTGCTGATGTGTTTTGATAGTAATCGCTCAAGTCTGCAAGTGTTTTGGGCAAAATGACAATTGAGACGATGAGCACTTGACGTCCCAACTGCTATTTGTCAATATTCCTAAATTAATTTGTGAGCGTTGTCTCCTTGACATGTCTTGTAGCATGACTCGATATGAAACATAGGCACTCGGACAGACACAGATGCGTACTCCAATGGACAGTGGAAAAAGTTGTAAAAACAAAATGACATCTCTACTCCTGCACAAAATATTTGCAAGCGTATCGGTCGCTAGTGCTTTCATCAGCTGATTTTAGCTTATCTTAGCCTTTATAAGCTCAGTGGTTGTAGCCTGCTGCTAGCTAGCTAGCTAGCTTCATTGACACACAAAGGGTTGTAAAGTTAGCTAGCTAGCTAGCTAAGGATGTTGGGCGCTGCAGTGATAAACAGCATGTAGCTTGTCACTTATTTACGATAGTTTGATAGCTTGCTGATGAAGCAGTCAGTCCGTACTGACGGCAGGTAGCTTAGTGGTTAAGAGCGTTGTGCCAGTAACCGAAAGGTCGCTGGTTCTAATCCCCGAGCCGACTAGGTGAAAAATCTGTCTGTGCCCTTGAGCAAGGCACTTAACCCTAATTGCTCCTGTAAGTCGCTCTGGATAAGAGCGTCTGCTAAATGACTAAAATGTAAAATGTATTTCAGCATGTTTCCAGAGCACACAAAAGCTACGTTGTAACGTTGGGTCAGCTAAACGCACAGCGCAGCAGAGCAGACTCGGTACTGTACTGACTCGGGGCAGAGCAAGCCGTTTGCTGCTTCATTAGCTCATTGTGATAATGTTACTACAGTAGCTAGCTAGCTAATAGAAGGGTTGCACTATCTGGTTAGCTTCTCTCTCGTTTCATATAAAGTGACAGGCTTAGTAAGCTAATGGACAAGTTTTAGTGGACATGATCAAACTTCCAAAATACACTAAACTCCTTACGTAGATGTGCAATCGCATTACTAAGACCTCCTCTGCAACAATGGTGCAGTGGAACAACTAGCGTTTGAGATTGACTCGTGAACGCGCATATCGAGTGCTCAAAGTGTTCGGTTTGAGATCCAGCCATCCTCACACACACACACACACAGACTCAAAACCACACAGACTCAAAACCACACAGACTCAAAACCACACAGACTCAAAACCACATACACAGGACTTACGTCAGGTGTGAACAGGTACATTAGACCTTCAGAAGCTCCAGGTAGGGTCAGGGCTCTCACCAGAAAGATGGTCAGTACCAGGTAGGGGAACGTTGCTGTTACATACACAGCCTGGAATAAGACAGGTGATGGAAGGGCATATTTTTTTCAGCCGCTTGCCACAACAAACTCCAACGAAGATCAACATTCTAAAGTTGGCAGATGTTGGTTACTTTTAGAATGTTGTGTTGTAGAACAGCTGACAGGGCATTCAGAGACATGGGGTTGACACCTTTTCCATGGTTATCGGTGCCACTTTACAATGACGTGATGAAACTTTGAAACAGGAAGGTGTTGTAGCAAACTAGTATCATGAAATACATGCATCAGGAAACACTTTGTTGACTTGTCAGAGAAATATCAGCGAGCTAGGCTACCTAACTGCAGTAAAATAGCTACCTAGCTCTCTGCTTGGATAAACACAGAACGTCAGCACACTGTTTTCTGGCTAAACAGATCCATCTCGTCTCAAGTCTTTTAGTTAAATATTTAAATCTTGGTAACTCCAACTAGAGCGTTCAGATTGAGCAAACTTTGTTCTAAAATTGCATGAAACCATCTTGGCTGTATCTGTACCGGGCTTTAACCCCCCAGAGGTAAAATGCAGCACACTGTCTGCCTCTCACCTTGCCGATGGTCTCGATTCCCCTGATGAAACAGATGTAAACGATAGCCCAGGCAGTAGCTAAGCTGACCACCATCCACCACTGTAGAGAGCCACTGGTCTCCATGTTAGGAGTGATGTTCAGGGTCTGACGGTACCAGAAGTAGTTGACCGGCGTGCTTTCTACACACTCCTCCACGTACCCTGGATCAAATGATCATTTACTTTGGTCAAATTACATAATGTACACTTGCTGTTCATTCTTCAACTGTGGTCCAACCTACAAACTGTGCATGGTCCCTGACAAATGAACAAAGAGCTAGAATTAACTAATAATAATAATAATAATAATAATTGATTGGATTTATATAGCGCTTTTCTACAGAGGTACTCAAAGCGCTTCATACAGTGCCTTGCAAAAGTATTCATCCTCTTGGTGTTTTTCCTATTTTGTTGCATTACAACCTGTAATTTAAATTGATTTTTATTTGGATTTCATGTAATGGACATACACAAATAGTCCAAATTGAGGAAGTGAAAAAAAAATAAAAATACGTGTTTTCAAACATTTCTAAAAATTAAATCACGGAAAAGTGGTGCGTGCATATGTATTCACCCCTTTGCTATGAAGCCCCTAAATAAGATCTGGTGCAACCAATTACCTTCAGAAGTCACATAATTATTTAGATTGCACACAGGTGGACTTTATTTAAGTGTCACATGATCTGTCACATGATCTCAGTGTATATATTTACACCTGTTCTGAAATGCCCCAGAGTCTGCAACACCACTAAGCAAGGGGCACCACCAAGCAAGTGACACCATGAAGACCAAGGAGCTCTCCAAACAGGTAAGGGACAAAGTTGTGGAGAAGTTCAGATCAGGGTTGCGTTATAAAATCATCCGAAACTTTGAACATCCCACGGAGCACCATTAAATCCATTAATAAAACATGGAAAGAATATGGCACCACAACAAAACTGCCAAGAGAGGGCCACCCACCAGAACTCTCAGACCAGGCAAGGAGGGCATTAATCAGAGGCAACAAAGAGACCAAAGATAACCCTGAAGGAGCTGCAAAGCTCCACAGCGGAGATTCGAGTCTCTGTCCATAGGACCACTTTAAGCCGGACACTCCACAGAGCTGGGCTTTACGGAAGAGTGGCCAGAAAAAAGCCATTGCTTAAAGAAAAAAATAAGCAAACACGTTTGGTGTTGGCCAAAAGGCATGTGGGAGACTCCCCCAACATATGGAAGAAGGTACTCTGGTCAGATGAGACTAAAATTGAGTTTTTGGCCATCAAGGAAAACACTATGTCTGGCGCAAACCCAACACCTCTCATCACCCCGAGAACACCATCGGCAGGGACTGGGAAACTGGTCAGAATTTAAGGAATGATGGATGGTGCTAAATACAGAGAAATTCTTGAGGGAAACCTGTTTCAGTCTTCCAGAGATTTGAGACTGGGATGGAGGTTCACCTTCCAGCAGGACAATGACCCTAAGCATACTGCTAAAGCAACACTTGAGTGGTTTAAGGGGAAACATTTAAATGTCTTGGAATGGCCTAGTCAAAGCCCAGACCTCAATCCAATTGAGAATCTATGGTATGACTTAAAGATTGCTGTACACCAGCGGAACCCATCCAACTTGAAGGAGCTAGAGCAGTTTTGCCTTGAAGAATGGACAAAAATCCCAGTAGCTAGATGTGCTAAGCTTATAAAGACATACCCCAAGAGACTTGCAGCTGTAATTGCTGCAAAAGGTGGTTCTACAAAGTATTGACTTTGGGGGGGTGAATAGTTATGTACGCACAAGTTTACTGTTTATTTTGTCTCATTTCTTGTTTGTTTCGCCAAAAAAAATATTTGTATCTTCAAAGTGGTAGGCATTTTGTGTAAATCAAATGATACAAACCCCCAAAAAATCCATTTTAATTACAGGTTGTAAGGCAACAAAATAGCAGGTCCCCCTGCTCAAGCCAGCGCATCTCCAGGCCCGTCTGAAGTTTGGCAATGACCATCTGGATGATCCAGAGGAGGAATGGGAGAAGGTCATGTGGTCTGATGAGACAAAAATAGAGCTTTTTGGTCTAAACTCCACTCGCCGTGTTTGGAGGAAGAAGAAGGATGAGTACAACCCCAAGAACACCATCCCAACCGTGAAGCATGGAGGTGGAAACATCATTCTTTGGGGATGCTTTTCTGCAAAGGGGACAGGACGACTGCACCGTATTGAGGGGAGGATAGATGGGGCCATGTATCGCGAGATCTTTGGCCAACAACCTCCTTCCCTCAGTAAGAGCATTGAAGATGGGTCTTCCAGCATGACAACGACCCGAAACACACAGCCAGGGCAACTAAAGAGTGGCTCCGTAAGAAGCATCTCAAGGTCCTGGAGTGGCCTAGCCAGTCTCCAGACCTGAACCCAATAGAAAATCTTTGGAGGGAGCTGAAAGTCTGTATTGCCCAGCAACAGCCCCGAAACCTGAAGGATCTGGAGAAGGTCTGTATGGAGGAGTGGGCCAAAATCCCTGCTGCAGTGTGTGCAAACCTGGTCAAGACCTACAGGAAACGTATGTTCTCTGTAATTGCAAACAAAGGTTTCTGTACCAAATATTAAGTTCTGCTTTTCTGATGTATCAAATACTTATGTCATGCAATAAAATGCAAATTAATTACTTAATCATACAATGTGATTTTCTGGATTTTTGTTTTAGATTCCGTCTCTCACAGTTGAAGTGTACCTATGATAAAAATTACAGACCTCTACATGCTTTGTAAGTAGGAAAACCTGCAAAATCGGCAGTGTATCAAATACTTGTTCTCCCCACTGTATGTCTCTCTCGCTGTCTCTCTCTCTCTATATACACTGCTCAAAAAAATAAAGGGAACACTAAAATAACACATCCTAGATCTGAATGAATGAAATAATCTTATTAAATACTTTTTTCTTTACATAGTTGAATGTGCTGACAACAAAATCACACAAAAATTATCAATGGAAATCAAATTTATCAACCCATGGAGGTCTGGATTTGGAGTCACCCTCAAAATTAAAGTGGAAAACCACACTACAGGCTGATCCAACTTTGATGTAATGTCCTTAAAACAAGTCAAAATGAGGCTCAGTAGTGTGTGTGGCCTCCACGTGCCTGTATGACCTCCCTACAACGCCTGGGCATGCTCCTGATGAGGTGGCGGATGGTCTCCTGAGGGATCTCCTCCCAGACCTGGACTAAAGCATCCGCCAACTCCTGGACAGTCTGTGGTGCAACGTGGCATTGGTGGATGGAGCGAGACATGATGTCCCAGATGTGCTCAATTGGATTCAGGTCTGGGGAACGGGCGGGCCAGTCCATAGCATCAATGCCTTCCTCTTGCAGGAACTGTTGACACACTCCAGCCACATGAGGTCTAGCATTGTCTTGCATTAGGAGGAACCCAGGGCCAACTGCACCAGCATATGGTCTCACAAGGGGTCTGAGGATCTCATCTCGGTACCTAATGGCAGTCAGGCTACCTCTGGCGAGCACATGGAGGGCTGTGCGGCCCCCATAAGAAATGCCACCCCACACCATGACTGACCCACCGCCAAACCGGTCATGCTGGAGGATGTTGCAGGCAGCAGAACGTTCTCCACGGCGTCTCTAGACTCTGTCACATCTGTCACGTGTGCTCAGTGTGAACCTGCTTTCATCTGTGAAGAGCACAGGGCGCCAGTGGCGAATTTGCCAATCTTGGTGTTCTCTGGCAAATGCCAAACGTCCTGCACGGTGTTGGCCTGTAAGCACAACCCCCACCTGTGGACGTCGGGCCCTCATACCACCCTCATGGAGTCTGTTTCTGACCATTTGAGCAGACACATGCACATTTGTGGCCTGCTGGAGGTCATTTTGCAGGGCTCTGGCAGTGCTCCTCCTGCTCCTCCTTGCACAAAGGCGGAGGTAGCAGTCCTGCTGCTGGGTTGTTGCCCTCCTACGGCCTCATCCACGTCTCCTGATGTACTGGCCTGTCTCCTGGTAGCGACTCCATGTTCTGGACACTACGCTGACAGACACAGCAAACCTTCTTGCCACAGCTCGCATTGATGTGCCATCCTGGATGAGCTGCACTACCTGAGCCACTTTTGTGGGTTGTAGACTCCGTCTCATGCTACCACTAGAGTGAAAGCACCGCCAGCATTCAAAAGTGACCAAAACATCAGCCAGGAAGCATAGGAACTGAGAAGTGGTCTGTAGTCACCACCTGCAAAACCAGTCCTTTATTGGGGGTGTCTTGCTAATTGCCTATAATTTCCACCTGTTGTCTATTCCATTTGCACAGCAACATGTGAAATTTATTGTCAATCAGTTTTGCTTCCTAAGTGGACAGTTTGATTTCACAGAAGTGTGATTGACTTGGAGTTACATTGTTTTGTTTAAGTGTTCCCTTTATTTTTTTGAGCAGTGTACTTTCGCAAGCCACTGTACCTGTGTTGTTGTGGTTGAGGGGACATTGGCTCCAGGGCAGGGGTTCCTGGAAGGAGTTGAAGAGGTACCAGAGTACCCAGGCCACGATAGTGTTGTAGAACAGACTCACACAGAAGGACACCATCATAGAGGCTACACCTGATGGACACAGGATAGTAGATCAGAAACACTGAACAACAGCTAGTAGGGGACGTTTGTCACGCGTGCTGTAGGTGGGTGCAGTGGTGGAATCAAACGCAGGACACCGAAGTATAGTCCAACAGACTTTAGTAATCTCCAACAAGGAAATAAGACAACTCTTGCCCGAAGGCGAAATTACGCACGAAGGCGAAACAAAACGAAAGCGCACAAAACAGGTGCGTAACACTCCAACGCAGTGGAGGGAAGCTCAACCGAGCGAAATCACAAATGAAGCCCTACACACGACAGACCAAAATCAATAACACACAACACCTGACAAACACAACGAGAAACTTATGGGACACTAATTACGCTAAACGAGAACAGGTGTGACAACAAACAGACAAAAGCAAACGAACATGAAACATACAACGGTGGCAGCTAGTATTCCGGAGACAACGAACGCCGAAGCCTGCCCGAACAAGGGAGAGAGGCAGCCTCGGCCGAAACCGTGACAACGTTCCCTGTCTGGCTGTTAGTTTTAGCCGCCCACTTAATCCTGAGAAAAGACAAAAAGCTGCACAGTCTAATGACTCCGATGCAATAATTTATTCAACCATCGTTTCAACAGCTAAGCTGTCTTCATCAAGGTTTCATCACCTACCTACTCCTCCCAGGTAGGGTGATATGGAGTTCCAGACTCCGATGCTGCCCATGCGGAGCCTCTGTCCTATAGCCAGCTCCAAATAGAGCAGAGGCAGACCCTGAAACACCAGGGCTATCAGGTAGGGGATCAGGAACGCACCTGGGGAGAGGAGAGAGGGGACACGGGTCAAACACCAGGGCTATCAGGTAGGGGATCAGGAACGCACCTGGGGAGAGGAGAGAGGGGACACGGGTCAAACACCAGGGCTATCAGGTAGGGGATCAGGAACGCACCTGGGGAGAGGAGAGAGGGGACACGGGTCAAACACCAGGGCTATCAGGTAGGGGATCAGGAACGCACCTGGGGAGAGGAGAGAGGGGACACGGGTCAAACACCAGGGCTATCAGGTAGGGGATCAGGAACGCACCTGGGGAGAGGAGAGAGGGGACACGGGTCAAACACCAGGGCTATCAGGTAGGGGAACTGGAACGCACCTGGGGAGAGGAGAGAGGGGACACGGGTCAAACACCAGGGCTATCAGGTAGGGGAACTGGAACGCACCTGGGGAAAGAGATGTTCAGTAGATGTTGAACTAACTGTCAACAACATTTCATCTAACTATCCATTAACCCTAAACTTAAACCCTGGAACCTTAAGAGGCTAACTGCCAGGGCTATCAGGTAAGGGAACTGGAACGCACGTGGGGAGAGGAGAGGGGGACTGGACAGACGGGTCCAATGTGAAACCAGGTCAGAGTAGAATGAAGTTGTCCCCAGGCTTTTGATCAGGGGTAACAGTTTGTAGATGTTCAGTAGCTGTTCCCTAACCGTATAACCTCAAACCTTATAGGCCAGTTACTTATTTTACTCATGAACACCATACAAATTCTCATTTAAATGTACACAGTTCTTTCTTATGTGACATATTGGCCTCCATTTTAAATTGTAATGGATTTGGGTCAGGTCTGAATAAATTAACCTCCAATCCATGGAACACTACTAGAGCTTTATGTAATAATGATATGCCATTTAGCAGACGCTTTTATCCAAAGCGACTTACAGTCGTGTGCATACATTTTAACATATGGGTGGTCCCGGGGATCGAACCCACTACCCTGGCGTTACAAGCACCGTGCTCTACCAATTGAGCTACAAGAGGACCACAATGTAAACTTGACATTGTGACCTCATTGATCCGGGAGTTGACCAGTAGACCCAGATATACAGTCAGGTCTACGATACCCTCCCCCATAGCCCCTGGTTGGGATAAGGGTTAACAGTAGAACAGCCAAGCCTCGAGGCATCCCAGTTCAGGCTAATGCTGTGTCTTTGGGGCGTCAACACTAACTGCCTAATGAATAAATGTTGTATATGCTATTGCAAGAATAATCCTTTGGTTCTGTTTATGGTCTTACGTAACATTTAGAATTAAAAAGCAAACTATTTCAAAGTGCACAATAGCATTTTAATTAGTTAATGTTACTATAGGCTATATGTAAAAACTAAAAACCACTAAAAACACTGCAAGTGTTAATATACACCATAATCCAATATTATTTTGTTTAGGCAGTTCTTAAGAAACGTTATGAAACTAAGAAAATGTATTTCAAAAGAACAGAATAGCATCGTTTTTGTTTTATTATGTTCTGTGCTTATAGCCTAGACTATGTGCTGCTGTGGAACGCATGGAATTGCAGTTATTCTATAAAAGTGATATTTTGAAATAGATCCCAATCTGCTCAATTTTGAGAGTTGTTTGGCAAATGTTGGTCTTTTCAAAACTTTAGAATGTGCTCTTTCTGATAGGTTATAGAAATCAAAACGTCCAGGGTCCTGGGTGCCGCATCGGTCAAAAGCACTGCACCGCAGTGCTGAGGCGCCACTACAGCCTGGGGTTCGATCCCAGCCTGTGTCACAACCGGCCGTGACCGGGAGCCCCCTAGGACGGTGCACAATTGGCCCAGTGCTGTCCGGGGTAGGGTTTGGCCCAGTGCTGTCCGGGGGAGGGTTTGGCCCAGTGCTGTCCGGGGTAGGGTTTGGCCCAGTGCTGTCCGGGGTAGGGTTTGGCCCAGTGCTGTCCGGGGGAGGGTTTGGCCCAGTGCTGTCCGGGGTAGGGTTTGGCCCAGTGCTGTCCGGGGGCCTATGTGTGAAATCAAACGATTTTTTATATTATAGGCCTATGTGTGAAATCTGTTTTATATAGTAGGTGAAGTTTGGATGGGCAGCCAACTGTCGGGTGAAGGAAGGGCAGTGGGGGAAAATGGCATGGCCTCCAAAACTGCTTATAAAACATAATGTTTGTGATATTGAAATTCTAACAACGTCAGTGTGTTAAATATATTTTTGTAGGAAACGTCAGACTGAGAGGGACGTGACTTTAAAATGGCAGAGATATTACAATTTTAAATTCACATGACTTTCCAAAGATGTCGTCTGCACTTCCAGTGTTAAACCCTAGCATAGTGCTCTTCCAGTGTTAAACCCTAGCATAGTGATTGTGTTTAAGACCTAAACATCAGCCAGGTATTGTAGGAGAGCCTATGAGAATAGAAGCCTTGTATTGTAGGAGAGCCTATGAGAATAGAAGCCTGGTATTGTAGGAGAGCCTATGAGAATAGAAGCCTGGTGTTGTAGGAGAGCCTATGAGAATAGAAGCCTGGTATTGTAGGAGAGCCTATGAGAATAGAAGCCTGGTATTGTAGGAGAGCCTATGAGAATAGAAGCCTGGTGTTGTAGTAGAGCCTATGAGAATAGATGCCTGGTATTGTAGGAGAGCCTATGAGAATAGAAGCCTGGTATTGTAGGAGAGCCTATGAGAATAGAAGCCTGGTGTTGTAGTAGAGCCTATGAGCATAGAAGACTGGCAGTGGCTGACATATCTCAGATAACCCTTCTAAGCCACAATCACGCAGTTTCTGTTCATTATGTATTCAGATATATAAACGGAGTAGATAATGTTTGACTACTGTAAGTTCCTCTGTACAAAAGTGCCTGCCAAGTATCCTCAAACATTATCTAGTTGGTCTGTACAGTACATATTGATACAACATGGACAGAAACCACAAGATATAGTATAGTGATGCAGGTCTTTAGATGTTGTACACCATATAATTGTGTCATTCCAAACTGGACGGAGAGGTATCGCTCAAGTCGCAACAAAATGGAATGTAACGTTGCGGGTAAAGTTCAGAATGACACAATTTCGTGTGTACTGAGAGCTTTGACATTTCTGAAGGGAAGTATTTGGGTGTTTTTGGAGCCTTTGTTCATGTTTTTTTCCGTACTGCAGAACGAGCAATGAGGAAGTGTATCGCGAGTGGTGTAATCTTCTCAAATCCAATTGAAATCGCAAAATAAGTGTCTGGACCCTTCGATAAAATGGAATTTACTTTTAAAAATGTAGATTCTGGTTGTAAAATAAACTTCTCCTTTAAGTTAAAATGTTAAATAATTCGAGTTATGTCATCAAATCCTACAACCACTCAGGTCTCCGGAGGAGTTGCTTAACATGAACAAAGTTGGAGTGAAAAACAAAATAAAAGATGTGTAAAAGCATCTATACCCCCTCCGTAAATCTGGCAGAGGTAGGGGAAACGCCACACGTTGCCCACTCCAACAGCAAAGCCAATGCAGGTCAGCAGATACTCTGCCTTGTTGTTCCACTTGGGTCTCTCCTCTTCCCCCTTGGTTTCCTCCATACCCTCCTCCGGCATCCTCAGCTCTCAGCAGTAGTTTAGCTCAGTAGTAGATCAAGCTCTGGTTTGCAGTTTAGCCCAGTGTGTTTTAGCCCAGGTCCTAGCACTCTGAACCTATGTTTATTCTACAGAGGGAACACAGTTGTTCTGTTGTCCACTTGAATTCACCGGTTGGGTGTTTGTATCTTTACTCCAGTGTCTGATCTGAAACACATGGTTAATGTGTGAGGGCGCTCTATGAGTCTCCAGTGTTTTTCCGTGTCCCGCTGTAGTTTTCCAGTAGGGTGGTGTTCAGTAGGTGTAGCAGACGTGAAATGGCTACCTAGTTAGCGGTGCACTAGTACAGTTCAATCGTTTGACGTCACCCGCTCTAAAGGCCAAGAAGTAGTTGTTTCCCTTGCTCTGCTGTGACGGGTAACGATGCTTCGTGGGTGACAGATGTCGATGTGTGTTTAAGAGAGGTTCCCTGGTTGAATCCAGCTTTGGGGCAAGGAGATGGACAGAAGCAACACTGTTGCATAGGGTCACAGGGTCTAAGTCAAAAGCGCCAAAATAAGATCTGATGAGAGTGTAAAGTTACAGTAGCTAATTAGGGTTAATGGTCAATGTGTGAGGGAACTCTTAACGATTCTCCAGTGTTTTCCCATGTCCCTGTAGTTTTCCAGCAGCCTCCTTGTCTTAGCAGGTTAGGAGAACTTATGCAGCAGGTTAGGATAATTAACATAGCAGGTTAGGAGAATTAGGTTAAGGTTAGGGTTAGCGGAAATGCTCTCCTAACTGGCTATTAAAAGTCACTTACGGTCGTAGCTGTATTTTTAAGAAGTCCTGTGTAGTAAGGTCCTTACAGGTGAGAGGCCCGCTTGGCAGGCAATAAATAGTCATGTTACAAAAGTGGCAAAATCAGCACTGATGTGAGAGTGAAGTTACAGTATTTATTCTTAATTTAGGACACGAATTGGGGTTAAAGGTTAAACTTTACTTTGTTATTAGAAAGCAAGCACCATAGTTCATTCTGGCTCTCTGTAGGTAAGTCTGGAGAGGTTGCGGTGGGGTTTGAGACTAGCACAAGTCCAGACAGACCCAAACAGGAAGGAGGAAGGAGCCTTGTTGCGTCTGTTTATATATGGACATTTGGGATTTGTTTTAATATTCCTGTTTCGGCTCTACCTTTAATTTTTGATACCACTGTACTTTAAAGCAGGTGGTGATTAGTACCAGGTGCAACTTATATTCGTAGAGTGGTCCTGGTTGGTTTATTTCACCATCCCAGGTTACAGTCTAACTAGGGATGCGGTGAAGATGTGGGCTGAGGTTTGGCAGATCCTTGACTTGTCACAAACAACCTGATTTAAAACACATCTCTTTCACAAGACCAGGAAAGAGAGAGAGAGAGAGCAAAACATCATAAAATTGATAATAAAACCGTAGAGTGATAAGGATGAATCATAACAAGTTCTCTTTAACATGCCATGTAAAAAAAAATCTATAAAAATTGAATGTGAGATCAACAACACAAAACCTCCTCCCATTTCTTTCTCTGGACTTTGTCTGTTGATTCATCGCATCAAAGTGTGTCATATTTCTATCTTGCTAGCATTTGCCATGACAACGGAAAGGACAGAGGAGTTAGCTAGCTAAAGTGCCATGACAACAGACAGGACAGAGGAGTTAGCTAGCTAAAGTGCCATGACAACGGACAGGACAGAGGAGTTAGCTAGCTAAAGTGCCATGACCACGGACAGGACAGAGGAGTTAGCTAGCTAAAGTGCCATGACAACGGACAGGACAGAGGAGTTAGCTAGCTAAAGTGCCATGACAACGGACAGGACAGAGGAGTTAGCTAGCTAAAGTGCCATGACAACGGACAGGACAGAGGAGTTAGCTAGCTAAAGTGCCATGACCACGGACAGGACAGAGGAGTTAGCTAGCTAAAGTGCCATGACAACGGACAGGACAGAGGAGTTAGCTAGCTAAAGTGCCATGACCACGGACAGGACAGAGGAGTTAGCTAGCTAAAGTGCCATGACAACGGACAGGACAGAGGAGTTAGCTAGCTAAAGTGCCATGACAACGGACAGGACAGAGGAGTTAGCTAGCTAAAGTGCCATGACAACGGACAGGACAGAGGAGTTAGCTAGCTAAAGTGCCATGACAACGGACAGGACAGAGGAGTTAGCTAGCTAAAGTGCCAGGACAACGGACAGGACAGAGGAGTTAGCTAGCTAAAGTGCAAACAGATCTGTCTACTAGGCTATGTGTCAGTGACGTGTGACTGAATAAAGTAGATATTTATATAAGTAATATAGCACACCACCAATATGTAATACAACGTTTTTTATTTATGTTTTGTGCTTTAGTAAAACTAAAAGAGGCTTTTCATACTTTCATACCGGGGTTTCAACGCCTAGGTTAATTATCCATCTAATTGCTGTATTATCTCTAATGTTTATGGTTTAGGAGTGGTAGGTCCTATGAAAGAAATAAGGAAGTACAGATATCACAGATATAATTTCATCTCCAGTAGAAAATGTAACGGCATAGATACTATATATTTACACTGAAAGCTCTATGCTGTTTACATTCACTCTAATCTTTATGCTCTGTGTGAGAAAATAAATACAAAAAAATCTATACTTTGACTAATAAATCAATTTTTTGTTGGTCAAAGTTGGTAAACCCAACATTCACTGATTCTCAGCTCTTCAATCCTCTTTGTGTCACCCCAAATAATAATAAAAATAAAAAACTAATCCTGGAGACATTTTAAATTCACTGTCCAATTTGAGTGCAACTGATCATGCGTCCTTCATTATAAAAAGATTAAAACAAATAAACACCCTTTTTGATTCATGAGTGTTAGGAATGTAAAGGTCCATTTCAGTTGATGTGAGGCAGTTACTTCACCAAGGTCTGAGAAGTCAGCGATCCCTCAGCGTTGTTTTACAGTGTTGCTCAGAGGAGGATAGATTAAATACAGAGTATCAGCCACAGTCCTCCTGATTCCTGCTTACAATAAAAGCTCAAACAGGAAGTACAGTATCTTTTAGGGTCTAGCTCTCTACGACGTAGCCTTCGTTGGCGTAGGGATTCGGATCGTTATGGAGATTGTCTTTAGAGTGTCTTCCTGACATGCAGCAGATGAGTCTGTAGATGGCCACGAGGGGGATGGAGAGAACTGGGACTGAAGACAGCAGGACACAGATGGCAAACACCCAGTCTGGATACGGCAGAACCTCTGTGTCGGGGAAGTTCACCTGCACACACAGAATCAGACAACTTAATTGCCATGCAACAAATGACATATCTCACAGGGCATATCTCAAATGACACCCTATTCCCTGTAGGCTGTTAGTACTCACATAATAAGCAGTGCACTATGCGTCCGTCTGACTGTGGCTGTCTCTCAACTGAAACCCAAGTCCCCTTTACTAGTAGGAACAATTATCATACACTACTATTGAACCTCTTAAATGACACCTACAGCCTAGCTGATCTGAGCAGAGAAATGCTTCACACTAGTAAAATATGCATGTTCCTGATATTGATGTAGATTGGGTTGCAACATTTTGGTAACTTTCCCAAAACTCCCATGTTTTCCAGAAATCCCTGTTGGAAGATTCCTGGAACCAGGAGGGAATAAGCAGGAATTCCGGAATCCTTCAACCAGGATTTCTAGAAATCTTGGGGAATGTGAGAAAGTTACTGGATTTTTGCACTCCTAGATGTAGCTATCTATCAGTCGTTGCTCTTACATAGTCAGGATTCCATGCTGGGTAGGTGGGGTGTTCCTGGGCCTGGATGGCAACATACGCCACCAACACGACGACCAGCATCAGAGGGCTGATGACCAACCAGCAGGCCTTCCAGAAGATGTTGGGTCTACGTCCTGTCATGAACTCCAGGTCATCACTGAACCTACGGAGACAGAAATGGGTAGAGTCAGAAGAGGCTTTAAAAACAACATGCTCGTCATTACAGGTTCAGCACAGAAGAAAGAAGAAGAGATGGAAGAGGAACAGATGAAAGAGTAACTCCCCAAGCTATTGCCTAAGAACTGCAGATAACTCTGGTTCAATAATTGCAGATGATCCAGGATCAAGCACATGCCTAAGAACTGCAGTAGGGAGTAAGCAGGAAGTCCATAGTCCTCCAACCAGGATAAATAAATAAAACTAGGAATTCTGGGAAAGTTACTGGAATTGTGCAACCCTACGCAGGTTCAAGCACTTGCAGATGACCCAGGATCAAAACCCAGTCGGTCACAAGTGGATTGTGTCAGAGGAATCGTACATTTGCTTAAGGTGTGGAAAATGCTGAACCTAAAGATAAGGTGAACAACCACTATATTTAAAGGTTTAATAGACAAAACAATAGACAGGCATATGCATATGGGGAGACAGACATGTTCCTCTGAGAGGTTCCTAGCAATCTGCCCCATTCTGAAGACAACCCGCTGGGCACAGACGTCAATTCAACGTCTATTCCATGTTGGTTCAAAGTAATTTCATTGAAATGACGCTGAAACAACGTTTATTCAGCCAGCGTGTGTGCCCAGTGGGAAGACACTCACTACAGATCAAACCAGGACAACTGTAGTATTGTGAGGCTCTTACCGTCCTATTCCGTAGACGTAGACCACAGCGATGATCTCAAAGAAGGCGATGATGAGGAGAGGTACAGAGCCCACGTAACTGTTAAAGATCTCCAACCAGTAGTTCCCTGATCCCAGAGTGAATATCAGAGCCAACAGGAATGACACCAGGCAGATTATTGCTGGAAAGAAAGAACGTGGGGAGTGAGGGAGGGAGGGAGAGACAGAGAAAACAAAGACGGCGTTAAGATAATTCCCAAAGACGGCGTTAAGATAATTCCCAAAGACTTAGTAGTTCCCTGATCCCAGACAGAATATCAGAGCCAACAGGAACAACACCAGGCAGATCAATGCTGGAGAGAGAAAGTGGGAGGAGAGTGGACGGAGGGACGGAGAAAACCAATATGGTGTTAAGATCATTCCCAAAATAACAGTTATTCGTCACACATTGGCAAGGGGTAAGCCAGTGCTGCAGTCTGTCCAACATGATTCAATATCGAAACGTTCAAAAATCTGATCATTTCCTTGTTGGCTTTTACCTGTGAAGAGCTCGTTGGGCATCCACTTGGGCACCAGTTTGAGGTCATGAAGGGGCGTGAGGACGCCTTCCAGATTACCAAACATGGAGGACAGACCCAGACTGAACAGCATTACGAAGAAGAGCACAGCCCACACCTGGTCAAACAGACAGGAATCACATCAACAACACAGCCCACACCTGGTCAAACAGACAGGAATCACATCAACAACACAGCCCACACCTGGTCAAACAGACAGGAATCACATCAACAACACAGCCCACACCTGGTCAAACAGACAGGAATCACATCAACAACACAGCCCACACCTGGTCAAACAGACAGGAATCACATCAACAACACAGCCCACACCTGGTCAAACAGACAGGAATCACATCAACAACACAGCCCACACCTGGTCAAACAGACAGGAATCACATCAACAACACAGCCCACACCTGGTAAAACAGACAGGAATCACATCAACAACACAGCCCACACCTGGTCAAACAGACAGGAAGTGAATCAAATCCAGCTGTATTTAACTGGATTTCACGCAGAGTTGTCTCTGAATTTGAACCATAGTTTTTTTTAAAGAAGTAATACAAAAATAAAACAAAGGGTCAGCCCATACCTGAGAGCCAGGCATCGATATCACCGCTTCTGTGAACACGATGAACGCTAACCCAGTACCAGACGCACTCTGGATTGAGGAAAACAAGACAACCAATTAGCTTCTTTGATGCAGCATGTGTAAATTCAATAACAACTTGACTCAACCCATGTTTGCCCTGAGGTAGTTTTTTACCCTGAGGTAGTTTAACTCCTGAGCATAGTACCTGATCCAAGAAGGTTTGCAGGTCGCATGTCTTCAGGTTGAGATCGGATACTCTAGCTGGATGTGTCCCATTTAAAGAGTCAAACCACTGGTCGTAGTTTTCAACCGTTATGTTCATGTCGCTAATCTCAAACTCATTGGTCAGTGCTAAGATGTTACTGTAAGTTACAACAAAAGAAACATATTGGTCATTTGTTTTGGTTGAGTTTGCATCTGCTTTTCCAGAGGATATCAAACCCAGAAGGTAGAACATAAAGGTTAAAGAAACTTGAATGTAAACTGTAGGCCTAAATGGGGATAGTTTCATGATTTATGACTGTAAGTCGCTTTGGATAAAAGCGTCTGCTAAATGGCATATTATTATTATTATTATTTAGCTAGTGCAAATGTTGCCAAATAAACTAAATATTGTATCACACCTACCCATTCAGACAGGTGACATAGTTGGTGTGAGCCTTGAATCCCAGGATGGCAAAGATGGGGATGGAGGCATAGATAGATGTGGCACTGTTTATAACCCCCACTACAACAGCATCCCTCTCACAGTCATTCCTGACAAAACACACAGACAAGAAAACAAAGGGAATGCAAATTCTTGGTCAATGGCGGAACAGCGAGGGAGGATTGTCGAGGGAGGTGAACGATATGGTAAATTACCTGCCTTGGGGGGGACGAATTACTTGCTGGACCAATAATGGTTGATGTTACTAATAATGATTGACCATTGGGCTTACTTGAGGCTGTTGTAACTGGAGAATGAGATGAGTCCACCAAAGGCCACTGACAGAGAGAAGAAGATCTGAGTGGCAGCATCCAGCCATACCTGGGGGTTCTTCAGGATCTCCCACTGATGAGACACACAGGCAGAAACACACATATTATTACAATTGAGGTGGATTGTCAAGACACGTCACTTTCCCTCTGTCTCTCTCTCTCTGTCTCTCTCTCTCTCTCTCTCTCGCTCTCTCTCTCTCTCTCTCTCTCTCTCTCTCTCTCTCTCTCTCTCTCTCTCTCTCTCTCTCTCTCTCTCTCTCTCTCTCTCTCTCTCTCTCTCTCTCTCTCTCTCTCTCTCTCTCTGTCTCTCTGACACAGACAGACACACACACACACACACAGACAGACACACACACATACACAGGACTTACGTCAGGTGTGAACAGGTACATTAGACCTTCAGAAGCTCCAGGTAGGGTCAGGGCTCTCACCAGAAAGATGGTCAGGACCAGGTAGGGGAACGTTGCTGTTACATACACAGCCTGGAATAAGACAGGTGATGGAAGGGCATATTGTTTAGCGCCGCTTCCACACTGCAACAACAAACTCCAACGAAGATCAACATTCCAAAGTTGGCTGATGTAATTAGAATATTATAAAAGCCAGTTTGCCGTAGCACAATGCCCAGGACAACAAATTCCTTATTGCCTTTATGAATTATCATTCATAACCGTTTTAATAATATTTTCATTCTTTTTCTAAAAGATTGGCACAGATCCAAGTAGCGCTTCCCCTCCCCAGTCCTAACTTTAACCCTTTAACCCCCCCCAGAGGTAAAATGCAGCACCCTGTCTGCCTCTCACCTTGCCGATGGTCTCGATTCCCCTCCCCAGTCCTAACTTTAACCCTTTAACCCCCCCCAGAGGTAAAATGCAGCACCCTGTCTGCCTCTCACCTTGCCGATGGTCTCGATTCCCCTGATGAAACAGATGTAAACGATAGCCCATGCGGTACCTAAGCTGACCACCATCCACCACTGTAGAGAGCCACTGGTGTCCATGTTAGGAGTGATGTTCAGGGTCTGGCGGTACCAGAAGTAGTTGACCGGCGTGCTTTCTACACACTCCTCCACGTACCCTGGATCAAATGATCATTTACTTTGGTCAAATGACATAATGTACACTTGCTGTTCCTTCTTCAACTGTGGTCCAACCTACAAACTGTGCATGGTCCCTGACAAATGAACAAAGACCTAGAATGAACTAATAATAATAATAATAATAATAATAATAATTGATCGGATTTACAGTATATAGCGATTTTTCTACCAACTGATTGACTCAAAGCGCTTCATACCTGTGTTGTTGTGGTTGAGGGGACATTGGCTCCAGGGCAGGGGTTCCTGGAAGGAGTTGAAGAGGTACCAGAGTACCCAGGCCACGATAGTGTTGTAGAACAGACTCACACAGAAGGACACCACCATAGAGGCTACACCTGATGGACACAGGATAGTAGATCAGAAACACTGAAAAACAGCTAGTAGGGGACGTTCCCTGTCTGGCTGTTAGTTTTAGCCGCCCACCTACTCCTGAGGAAAGACAAAAAGCTGCACAGTCTAATGACTCCGATGCAATAATTTATTCAACCATCGTTTCAACAGCTAAGCTGTCTTCATCAAGGTTTCATCACCTACCAAGTCCTCCCAGGTAGGGTGATATGGAGTTCCAGACTCCGACGCTGCCCATGCGGAGCCTCTGTCCTATAGCCAGCTCCAGATAGAGCAGAGGCAGACCCTGAAACACCAGGGCTATCAGGTAGGGGATCAGGAACGCACCTGGGGAGAGGAGAGAGGGGACACGGGTCAAACACCAGGGCTATCAGGTAGGGGATCAGGAACGCACCTGGGGAGAGGAGAGAGGGGACACGGGTCAAACACCAGGGCTATCAGGTAGGGGATCAGGAACGCACCTGGAGAGAGGAGAGAGGGGACACGGGTCAAACACCAGGGCTATCAGGTAGGGGATCAGGAACGCACCTGGGGGAGAGGAGAGAGGGGACACGGGTCAAACACCAGGGCTATCAGGTAGGGGATCAGGAACGCACCTGGGGAGAGGAGAGAGGGGACACGGGTCAAACACCAGGGCTATCAGGTAGGGGATCAGGAACGCACCTGGGGAGAGGAGAGAGGGGACACGGGTCAAACACCAGGGCTATCAGGTAGGGGATCAGGAACGCACCTGGGGAGAGGAGAGAGGGGACACGGGTCAAACACCAGGGTTATCAGGTAGGGGAACTGGAACGCACCTGGGGAGAGGAGAGAGGGGACACGGGTCAAACACCAGGGCTATCAGGTAGGGGATCAGGAACGCACCTGGGGAGAGGAGAGAGGGGACACGTGTCAAACACCAGGGCTATCAGGTAGGGGATCAGGAACGCACCTGGGGAGAGGAGAGAGGGGACACGGGTCAAACACCAGGGCTATCAGGTAGGGGATCAGGAACGCACCTGGGGAGAGGAGAGAGGGGACACGTGTCAAACACCAGGGCTATCAGGTAGGGGATCAGGAACGCACCTGGGGAGAGGAGAGAGGGGACACGGGTCAAACACCAGGGCTATCAGGTAGGGGATCAGGAACGCACCTGGGGAGAGGAGAGAGGGGACACGTGTCAAACACCAGGGCTATCAGGTAGGGGATCAGGAACGCACCTGGAGAGAGGAGAGAGGGGACACGGGTCAAACACCAGGGCTATCAGGTAGGGGATCAGGAACGCACCTGGGGAGAGGAGAGAGGGGACACGGGTCAAACACCAGGACTATCAGGTAGGGGATCAGGAACGCACCTGGGGGAGAGGAGAGAGGGGACACGGGTCAAACACCAGGGCTATCAGGTAGGGGATCAGGAACGCACCTGGGGGAGAGGAGAGAGGGGACACGGGTCAAACACCAGGGCTATCAGGTAGGGGATCAGGAACGCACCTGGGGAGAGAGGAGAGAGGGTACACGGGTCAAACACCAGGGCTATCAGGTAGGGGATCAGGAACGCACCTGGAGAGAGGAGAGAGGGGACACGGGTCAAACACCAGGGCTATCAGGTAGGGGATCAGGAACGCACCTGGAGAAAGGAGAGAGGGGACACGGGTCAAACACCAGGGCTATCAGGTAGGGGATCAGGAACGCACCTGGGGAGAGGAGAGAGGGGACACGGGTCAAACACCAGGGTTATCAGGTAGGGGATCAGGAACGCACCTGGGGAGAGGAGAGAGGGGACACGGGTCAAACACCAGGGTTATCAGGTAGGGGAACTGGAACGCACCTGGGGAGAGGAGAGAGGGGACATTGGACACGGGACAAACAAGGGTTCATGTGGAATCCGGTCAGAGTAGAATTATTATTTTTATGTGTCCATATAGTAAACTACTTTTGACCAGGTCCCATAGGGGGCCCATAGGGCTCTGGTCAAACGTAGTGCACTACATAGGGAATAGGGTGCCATTTGGGAAGGAACCTTTGATCTGAGATCATTGTAACACTTTCCTAAATAGATGGTTGGTTGGTAAATGTTCAACTAACTGTCTACAACGTTTCAACAAACTAGCCCATAACCCTGGGCCTAACCTTAACCCTTATCCTAACCCTAAACTTAACCCTAATTTTGGAATTTCGGGGAATTCAGGGAGAGTATCCTTGTGCCTGCTACGGACAACTCCGGCCTGTAACAAGGTGTCCGACTGCCACAAGTTTACATAGAGCTCTAGTAGAATTCCTGGGATTGGAGGTTCACTCATTCAGACCTTATTAAGACCACAAGTGCCACCAGAGGAAAATGTTATCCTGGAGCCCTGACTTACAGACCTGACCTGAAATCCAAAACATTTTAAGATATGCAGTTCAATAGGTCACAGGCAGAAGTACTGTAGGGCAGTGGTTCTCATCCTTTTTTGGACTGTGGCACACCTTGATGGGGTAAAAATTATGCTGCAAATTAAAATGTCCCTATTATTGATTTAGTGGTAATGAGCTCCATCTCATCTGATACATTTACATTTACATTTTAGTCATTTAGCAGACGCTCTTATCCAGAGCAACTTACAGTTAGTGAATGCATATATGTTTAAAAAAAATGTTTTTTCCATATTTTTTTTTCATACCCCCCGCGGGAAACGAACCCACATCCCTGCCGGCCAAACCCTCCCCTACCGACGCTGGACCAATTGTGCGCCGCCCATGGATACATACTGCAAATAATATATTTTTAGTGATAAATGTTTTTAATAGATTAAATAGGGTTTATTTGCATGATGATAACTGATGTGTACCCCTTTAAGAGCGTCCCGCGAATCCATTCTAGAAATAATTGTATTTAGCTCCGGTAAAATAGGTATTTATTTTTTTAACGGTTTGGGCTAGAGACAAGCGTTTTCTGCATTGTAAACGTGCAACCGCGGACACAAAGCCATGTTCCGTTTGTTTCTATGGCGGAAGCTGTCTATGGCAGAAGCTGTGGTACAGTTAAGTCTTAATCAGACTTGCCCGTGCTAATAATAATAATAAATATGCCATTTAGCAGACGCTTTTATCCAAAGCGACTTACAGTCATGTGTACATACATTTTTACGTATGGGTGGTCCCGGGGATCGAACGCACTAACCTAGCGTTACAAGCGCCGTGCTCTACCAATTGAGCTACAGAGGACCACTAATGGTTGTGTTTCTCACAGGCGAGGTAAAATGATCCAAATGACTTTGTTCGTGATGCTCGTGATGTAACAGCCTGAGCGCACCAGACTTGAGACAAAGACACAGATGGAATCACTGCTGTAGGGCAAAGTATTGTTTTAGTACCTACTGCAGTCTACACTTCACAGAACCACACCAGAGATACTTTAAAATAAAAACAGAACAATCAAAAAATATATTTCAAAAATAACATACACAAATGTATTGAGTTAAAAGTATGAAAAATGTTTGCACTCACTAACTGTAAGTCTCTCAGGATAAGAGCGTCTGCTAAATGACTAAAATGTAAATTAAATTGTTAAATATTAAATACAGTTAACATGTTTAATGGAGTTAAAATCTTAAATTGTTAACTTCAGTTAAAATGTTAGTGTTAAATTAGGAAGTTGTTAAATGGAGTAAAGATTTTAGAGTTGAATAATGGTGTTACAATTTAAATTGTGCTAAAATGTTATAGTGTTAAAAAAATCGAATTTAGTTAAATTGAGTAAAAAAAATAAAATCATAGATAACAGAGTTGAAATTTCACCGAATCCTACAACCACTCAGGTCTCCGGAGGACTTGCTCTACATGAACAAAGTTGGAGTGAAAAACAAAAGAAAAGATGTGTAAAAGCATCTATACCCCCTCCGTAAATCTGGCAGAGGTAGGGGAAACGCCACACGTTGCCCAGTCCAACAGCAAAGCCAATGCAGGTCAGCAGATACTCTGCCTTGTTGTTCCACTTGGGTCTCTCCTCTTCCCCCTTGGTTTCCTCCTCTACCCCCTTGGTTTCCTCCATACCCTCCTCCGGCATCCTCAGCTCTCAGCAGTAGTTTAGCTCAGTAGTAGATCAAGCTCTGGTTTGCAGTTTAGCCCAGTGTGTTTTAGCCCAGGTCCTAGCACTCTGAACCTATGTTTATTCTACAGAGGGAACACAGTTGTTCTGTTGTCCACTTGAATTCACCGGTTGGGTGTTTGTATCTTTACTCCAGTGTCTGATCTGAAATCCTCTCTCAGGTTTATGCTGCTTTAATGTGGTGATCTGAATCACTTCTCTGTCTCAGTGCAGGTTGCTATGGAGGTCCTTGAATGATGTTCTGTTCTGCACCATCCAGTGCTATGATCTTCTCCCTGACTTGCCTCAGTGGATTGACTCATCTGTGTCTGATGTTTTCCCTCAGATTTAAGAGCCAGTATCAGGGATGTCACTTTTATATGTTTGGGGGGGAAGCTAAGCCGGCTAGGCACCAGGAAGAGGAGTGTGAGAGGAATTTGGCGTAATCATTTTGTGTTCTTTAGTGTTTGTTTAGAATCTATTTGTAGAAAGCTCCTGTTTAATGGATAACCTGATGATAAGTCGATCACTCAGGGAAATAACCGCCAGCAATGGTGATAACGGCTGCATCCCAAATGGCACCCTATCCCCTATACAGTGCACTACTTTTGACCAGGGCCTATAGGTTTGGGACATGACCAACCTCCCTACCAGTCAATAAAAAACATAATTGTCAGAGATGGGGTCACATGTGTGCACAGGCTGTAAAAACAAATATATAAACCATATAATGTTTTTATATGGAATCTTACATCAGTTTCAGATGGAATCACAGGCAGAACCAGGCAAAGTTCAGAGGTTGTGGAAAAACACAAAATATTATTAAGAGAGATTGTATCATTTTTGGGGTTCATTGCCCCGTAGACCCTAATATTTTTGGAAGCAGTAGCTGAAAGTCATTCAGCAAAATGATGGTTAAAGTCTCAGACTTTCTCAGATTCCATTGATAATAAATTGATAGTGGAGCTTTTCATGTTAGAGACAACAACACCAAAGTGGTTTTGGATAGTTCTTTAGAAGAAATACAGAATGTATGCCAGTATGTTACACAAAGTTGCTTATGTATGTATTTTGTGCGTTAGTAAAAGTGCTTTTCCTGTTTCATGCTGCAGTTTTACTGTACAATTATCTCTTGGAAATGTTAATGATTTAGGAGTGGCAGTACCTTAGCTTCGTTACTGGTGATGGTAATATAACTCACCATTGTGTTTTGTATCAACAAGTGGGTTGGGCCTCTTTGTATGTAAGGAGAGAGCAGCAGTTTCTTGTGTTTATCTACAAAGCACTCATGCAGAAACGTCCTATGCATCTATCAACATTAATACAATTTAGACTTACAAATTAACAAACCCGGTCTCAGGCTTGGATAACACTGGAGGCCACTTCGGTCTCCACAGAGTTGTGTAAAGCTGCTTATATGGTTTTTTATGTGGAACAATTTACAGAGCTCTCTGAAATTAGATGTTCTGGACCCCCTGGGTCAGTTCAGAGTAATGTTCAGGTCAGAGTAATGACCTCCCGAGTGGCGCTGTGCCACTGGAGATCCTGGTTCGAATCCAGGCTCTGTCGTAGCCGGCCGTGACCGGGAGACCCATGGGGCGGCGCACAATTGAATTGGCCCAGGGTAGGGGAGGGAATGGCCGGCAGGGATGTAGCTCAGTTGGTAGAGCATGGCGTTTGCAACGCCAGGGTTGTGGGTTCGATTCCCACGGGGGGCCAGTATTAAAAATATAAATAATGAATGAATGCACTCACTAACTGTAAGTCGCTCTGGATAAAAGCGTCTGCTAAAAAATGAAATCAGAGAGCTCTATGTTGATAAATGTGTCTGTTTTTCTTAATGTGTTTTGTATTTTTGTTTTTTATTTTTATTGTATATGTTTGATGTATGTATGCAGGGCTTATCTGTAAAAGAGACCTCTCAGTATGACTTCCCTGTCAAAATAAAGGTTAAATCAAAATAATTAAAAGTGAATGATTTAGGAGTGGGAGTGGTAGTTTCATAGTAAAGTAATGTTAATGATTGAGAAATGAAAATAAGGAAGTAATATCTTTCTGTTACGTGAATTTCTATCCCAATGTTTCAAAAATGAACTTATTACTCAGTCTGTATCCCAGAGGTTGTAAATCTCTAATAATCAGACCAAGCAGCCCAGCATACTGTCACGCCCTGGCTCTGGGGACAATGTTATGTTGAGCCAGGGTGTGTATTCTATGTTTGATTTTCTATGTTGGGCTGAGTGACTCCCAATCAGAGGCAACGAGTGACAGCTGGTTGTCTCTGATTGGGAGCCATATTTAACTATCGGTCTTTTCACTTTGTGTTGTGGTTTCTTGTTCCGTGTTGGTTTGTTTTTGTAACCAAGGACGTCACGTTTCGTTGTTTTGATCGTGTGATCTTGATAAAATAAATATGTTTGCTTTCAACGCTGCGCCTTGGTCCTCTCCCTCCTTAGACGATCGTGACACATACAATCATCAGGCTTTATTCATTGAGAACGTTCTAAAACAAAATGGCCGTACAATCTTTTTATATGCACACGTCAGAGAAAATAATAATCCCTCCCCTCTTTAGGCGGGCTGTAGTTTTCCACTGGAAAACTGCTCTCCTGACCATCATGTCACACACACACACAAGCCTAACAGTTTCTCTACTCCCTAAATTCCTCAGTTATCTTGGTTTCTCAGTTGCCTGTAGCCTTTGTTGTCTGGCCTAACTCTTACTCACATTGCTAAATAGTAACACAATGTCATATTCTTTACTGGTCCTACACTCACACATTCTAACACATTTCACACAGTTTCAGGGTGTAATAATTAGTCATTAATAATTACTCTATCAATCCACCCCTTGACTAAATATTACACACATACTCACAAAATATATGTTGTTATGAAAATGAATCACACACATTGAAGCATATAAGTTGATTTGCATATAAAAACATACAAATTGTCTCATTCAATACAGGTTCGTCAGGGTTACCCCATGATTAAAAGCGTAACGTTACTCTTTAGCAATGGTACCTAACCTGTTTACCCACTATCTGGAAACAACAGTCCAAGCCTATAGTGAAGAACATTTGCTTCATCACATCCTGCAATATTGATTAATTAGTACATCACACTTAAAACAAGACTTTAATACACAAAAGATCATTACAATAACTTTTAAACTAGAGATTTATAGTTCTAGGTAAACATCCAGTCTCAAACTAACTGAATCATCGTCGTCCTCCACCAAGCCTGATGGATCATATTCTTCATTCCCGGAGTCCGGGATTGGGCCGTATCTCACCATCTGCTGTGATACTGCATTCTCCAACGCCTTGCTCACCAACCCTCGGACACAGGGAATAAGACAATATCCACAAAGAACAAGCATACCCATAGACGCGATTGCCGCGCCTAAAATAGTTACAACAATAGTTTTCCATTTACCAAACATTTGATCAAACCAACCAGTCATTGATGTAGTCACCCCCCAGTTCTCAGCCCATTCTTTAATTAATGCAGTGAGACCTGCCAGCGCTCTAGTTACTGTACCATCTGGGGCTGTATTGTTGGGGATAAACATACAACAATGACCTCCCACCATCTTGCAAATACGCCCTTCTCTGCTAAAAGCATTTCGAGAACCAAAGTATTCTGCAGGTCATGAGTGAGGTGGCGGATAGTTGGCCTGAGATTCTCTTCACTGCATCCCCTGTCTAATTAACGAACCTTTGTAGATGTAAATAATCCATTCAACATCAATTGTAACCCATCAGAAAAACGTTGTTGCAAACCCTTCTATAATTTGATCTGTGATTCGCATTACTTCGGTGTCTATAACATTGATAATCTCTGGGGTTCATGGTGAATTGGGGTGCCTTAGTATTATCCTTTTTAAGAGTGGTTATTTTAATATCAGAACAATTAGGTGAGGTTTGGTTTGATCCCAAATCTATCACACAAGAGAACATGGTCTGAGGCATAGGTGCAGTTACAAGGGTTGGCCTACCTGTTGAACAGGCATAACAATTAGTTTGACCCAACACCCTAGCTGTGTAGTTCATCCACCTTACCCAAAAGTTCTCATTTGAAATTCCTTCTACTTCTCCTTGGTTCATTTCCTGCAAGAGGAAATATTCTACCCATGGTGGTTTAGTGCTATTTAGGATTCCTTCTGAGGGCCTTCCAAGGGGTATTACACTCGTTTTTTGGTGATAACATTGGATCTACCTGCTGATCTGTCTCGGAGGTGGAAGATTCATTTTTCTCCTGAAAAATGAACCTCAAACATATATCTGCCCCGAAATCATCAACACAGGCCCAATAGTTCCTTGCTATGTCATCTTGCATAATTGACTTTACCGTTATCACCAGTTCCGTTTTACATTTATCATGGGTTTGTTTAATTCCCCATCGGTGTACTGCATCCATTCCATTCTCATAGTACAGTGGGGGAAAAAAGTATTTAGTCAGCCACCAATTGTGCAAGTTCTCCCACTTAAAAAGATGAGAGAGGCCTGTAATTTTCATCATAGGTACACGTCAACTATGACAGACAAAATGAGGAAAAAAAATCCAGAAAATCACATTGTAGGATTTTTAATGAATTTATTTGCAAACTATGGTGGAAAATAAGTATTTGGTCACCTACAAACAAGCAAGATTTTTGGCTCTCACAGACCTGTAACTACTTCTTTAAGAGGCTCCTCTGTCCTCCACTCGTTACCTGTATTAATGGCACCTGTTTGAACTTGTTATCAGTATAAAAGACACCTGTCCACAACCTCAAACAGTCACACTCCAAACTCCACTATGGCCAAGACCAAAGAGCTGTCAAAGGACACCAGAAACAAAATTGTAGACCTGCACCAGGCTGGGAAGACTGAATCTGCATTAGGTAAGCAGCTTGGTTTGAAGAAATCAACTGTGGGAGCAACTATTAGGAAATGGAAGACATACAAGACCACTGATAATCTCCCTCGATCTGGGGCTCCACGCAAGATCTCACACCGTGGGGGTCAAAATGATCACAAGAACGGTGAGCAAAAATCCCAGAACCACACGGGGGACCTAGTGAATGACCTGCAGAGAGCTGGGACCAAAGTAACAAAGCCTACCATCAGTAACACACTACGCCGCCAGGGACTCAAATCCTGCAGTGCCAGACGTGTCCCCCTGCTTAAGCCAGTACATGTCCAGGCCCGTCTGAAGTTTGCTAGAGTGCATTTGGATGATCCAGAAGAGGATTGGGAGAATGTCATATGGTCAGATGAAACCAAAATAGAACTTTTTGGTAAAAACTCAACTCGTCGTGTTTGGAGGACAAAGAATGCTGAGTTGCATCCAAAGAACACCATACCTACTGGGAAGCATGGGGGTGGAAACATCATGCTTTGGGGCTGTTTTTTTGCAAAGGGACCAGGACGACTGATCCGTGTAAAGGAAAGAATGAATGGGGCCATGTATCGTGAGATTTTGAGTGAAAACCTCCTTCCATCAGCAAGGGCATTGAAGATGAAACGTGGCTGGGTCTTTCAGCATGACAATGATCCCAAACACACCGCCCGGGCAACGAAGGAGTGGCTTCGTAAGAAGCATTTCAAGGTCCTGGAGTGGCCTAGCCAGTCTCCAGATCTCAACCCCATAGAAAATCTTTGGAGGGAGTTGAAAGTCTGTGTTGCCCAGCGACAGCCCCTTAACATCACTGCTCTAGAGGAGATCTGCATGGAGGAATGGGCCAAAATACCAGCAATAGTGTGTGAAAACCTTGTGAAGACTTACAGAAAACGTTTGACCTGTGTCATTGGGTATATAACAAAGTATTGAGAAACTTTTGTTATTGACCAAATATTTATTTTCCACCATAATTTGCAAATAAATTCATTAAAACTCCTACAATGTGATTTTCTGGAGAAAAAAATTCTCATTTTGTCTGTCATAGTTGACGTGTACCTATGATGAAAATTACAGGCCTCTCTCATCTTTTTAAGTGGGAGAACTTGCACAATTGGTGGCTGACTAAATACCTTTTTTCCCCACTGTATGTTCCCCAGGTATGTTTAAACACCCTTGCCCAAGGACATGAGCGTTCCCCAGTGCAAATGTATTTACCATACCTTCTAGGACCTAACTTTCTTGTACACGCCCCCTTCTTACCAAAGCCCCCAAAACCTCCTATCTCTTCATGGGAGAAGTCGAATAGTATCTTGAATCCCCCATCTTGTCCTAAACTGACTTTAACTATTAAAATAATAATTTCCCCAATAGTCTTTCTTGGTTTCAGTATTTCTACGAGATCGAATCAGTGCATCATTTCCCTGTTTAGGTTGACCTGGATTAATCCATAATATGGTTAACATGATGATGCAGCTCAGAGTCCCCCAAAATCCCAAAAACCGCCATCCCAATCCTGTCCCTGACCCACCTGCCTGGTACTTCCCCATACCCACACCTCTTTAAACACCCCACAGTGATGAAAGGTCGGGGTAGGGTTTCTTCGTTATCAGAGTTTACCCCCGAACCCTAATGGTGCAGTTCTTCTCTTTAACTCTGTGTGTGTTCAACAGTGTTGGTATATGGGCCTACCTTTTTGCAGTGGGTAACGTGGACCCAAGTGGCTCTCTCAGCTATTCTTATAGTGAAGGCAGTTACGAATAGGACTTGGTATGGTCCCTCCCAGCGTGAGTGCTTTCGATCCTTTTTCCTCAACGATTGGATCCACACCCAGTCTCCAGGTTATATACTATGAATCACCTTCTCCTTTAATTCTCCTGTAGGACACAAATTCTTAGACATACGGTTAACGAACAATTTTCTCACGTGTTCTGCTAGTGTATTCTCTAGTTCTATGTCTGCCTGTCTGGTCCTGCCAACTGTGGCATTCTGTAAGTTCTTCCAAACACTTTCTCAAAGGGAGATAACCCATCTTTATCTGGGGTTACTCTAAATTTCTTCCCTTCACTCCGTGATAACTCTATAAAATCAATTTCCAATTGCTGGAAAGGGTATTTAGCCGGAGGATACTCACCCTGAGGTGCCCTTTGTCTGCCCTGGTGATTATTTTGAGCACAGATAACACATCTTGAACAAAAGTTTTTTTTAAAATAATTAGTAATCCCATATGCAACAAAGTGTTGTCTAATCTGCTCTACCATCCATCCCTCCTTTTGACACATGTCACTGCCCATGTGTCAATATTACCACCTACCTAAACAATCACTTAGGTAATATTGGTAATTTATCATCCAATTGCCATCCCTTATTTATTTTTGAGACTGTCCCTTGCTTCTTTATTGCTCCTATCTTCCTGATCTCATTACTGAATAAATGATCTGGGTAATAGCTGTTTCGCATTAGATTGTGCCTTCCTCTGATTACTGCAGCTCATTGCATTAATTTAGTTTCAAATAGCAACTTGTTGTTTATTAAAGCATAATAATACCTCAACTTACTTCTATCCCGTAAAAGTAATCCAAGATTAGTACCATTGACTAGCAACGGGTATCCCTCATTCAGTGAAAGCTTGCCATCCCTTATTTTCTGGTTCAAATCATATATATTATTACCAAATTATAATCTTCACACTTTTCACAGTATTATAAATTACCCTCGACTTGGTAAAATCAACTCTTAAAGTCCTCCTCTCGTGCCTTTAGAATTACCAGTGTGGATGATTAATTAACACCAGAAAGTCAAAACAGAGTTCAGAGGCAATTGAAATTATTCAACGAACTGTTCCATCCCATAGTATACTAAACATTACCATCATTCTAAATATTTCATAAATGTTACTTATACCAAGTGTTCATTAAGTCCTCATGACATTTATTCTCATAAGAAATCATATATACCCTAAACTCAGTCAAAACAGAAAAACTCCATAAAATTCACTGTGTGTGCTCCTTTGAGACTTATCACCTTTGACCTGTTGAAAAAAAACCTAAAATCATACTAGGTGTGTTGTTTTTTTATTTGAAAAACAACAACCAAAAATAGCCAGGCCCCACTTAATTTGGTATCTCCCTTTTATGACCTAAATACTGCCTACCTCCATTAAACTGCTCCCTCTATCCCTGGGCAACATTCCAATGAGATAAACTAATCTCTTTCTCCTGGAAGAGGAATTATACATTTTGTTAACCTTCAATTACCATCAGTAATCTAAAGGTGGTAAGTACACACAAAACATGATACAGACATCCCCAGTCCTAACTCATCAATAATCATTTGTATCAATCGAATTCCTCATAATTAATCCATAAAACCACTCAAAATTCCTCGAGTATGCAATGATTATGTTTAATTGATTACCCTTCAGATCATATCCTCTTTAAATCTTACAATGATTATTGAACCCTAAATCTGCTCCATGTGATCTCATCTCAAATGATCCCTTATCAATTATTTGATCAACACCATAGGAAAATCTGTCTCCCCTTCTATTGTTCCTGTCACCCTTCTCAATGTCATATTTCACTCATTTGCCAATATAATCCCTTACTTCATATAAGTAAGCAGTGATATTTTATTCCAGGCATCTATTAAAAAAATGTTTGATACGTTGTCTCCTACTGTCCCTTAACATATACTGTAGGGGATTTCCCTCAATCCTGGGAAAAAAAACAAAAACAAAAAACTCCCCCCTCAGATAACTCCACGTGTCATTAAATTCACTAAACCTGTAAATAACAAACCCATAACCACCTTCCGGTAATGATTTAAACCTGTTGCATTAATTTATTAAAATATAAACCTATTGTTTAATAAATCCACTGTTTGCATTGAACACATATCTCAGTCTCTCTAGGTATTGACTAATAGTCTCACTGTCTCCCTGCTTACACTCGTGGACTTTGGAGAAGTCGGCATGTCTGTGATAATATTCTCTCAGATTATCACAGAGTTGTGCCAATTTATCTCCATAAGCCCCTCCTTCTGCCCACTCTAGAACCCCTGTATTCAGTTTAAAGCTGGCGGTCAGCCCTTCCATATCTCTTCTGAACTGGTGTACCCCCGTCTTAGGGTGGGGTATCCCTTCCACTGCCCTCACTGCATCTCTCTGCTTCGTTTACTGAATCCTGGCATTAGTAAATTCTATCCACACACCACCAAAAACGAATAACATATTTGCATACACATAACTAGAAAGCATGAATTTAATACCATTCTTGCTTAAACAATGCAATTCAACATTTCTCATCACCCAATTTCTATTACTTTTTCTTTACACAGGAAACCCTGTACAATCTCTATCCTCTATTGCTGACTTTCCATCTAACATTACTTTTCAACATTTCTCAAATCTAATTACCTCTGTTATCAACTAAAATTATATCCACCTCTTATGAAACCCCCAATCTGTCATTGTTTAGAATACAGCAGATATAGGTAACAGTCCTTTCTAAGTAGGCTACAAATAACACCAAACACATGCCGTAGTTGACCAGCATATATTGAATTTATCTCCATAGTATTAATATCCAAAGTAGTGATTGACGTTCCTTAATGGAAACCCTAAATTGGCTTTGTACAATAATATATTAATTATGTCTCACCCATGACGTATATCTACGTTTGGTTGAGCAAGTTAATATATAATTATTATTCCAATTATTATTTTATGAAGTCTCTAGCCTCTAATTCAACACAAAATCCCATCATCAAATGTACTCCCAGCAGAACTTAAAAAAACAAAACAGACTGTGATTTCCAGGACACTGCACCTTTGTTTCTGGCCTCACTATCTCCCCGAGAGTTGGCCCTCCCTCAAGGTCCCTCCCAATCTGCTCTTGGTAAACTGCAAACCTTGTATTGCTTCTGGTTTCATAGGGTATTGCTTCTGATATGGCCTATGATTAGATTTGGGTATCACCTGTACTGGAATTACCCCTTTTATTAATCCTACGTCTGCTGGACCCCGGGACCACAAATGCTCTGGAACTTCTTTTAAGTATGACTCCTGTTGTTCTGTCAACAGGTAATTCCTCTCCTCAGCATCTGCTATTCTCATCTAAATGTACTCCGGGAACTGAATTGGCTCTCCAATTCAATTTCCGACGATACCTATCTGTGGATGGGCTGTGTTGATCTCCACTCACAATATTGACGGAACCTCACTACAGCAAATTTAAACTCCATAAATCCTTACTGCAGGTTACAGTTCAATTCCCCCAAAATCCAATGAATAAAGATTACTGACCTTATTCTTGTAGCTGGGACTCAATTTGGTTGGATCTCGTCACCGTTCCTGTCGTGAACCAGTTCACCACCTGGATTAACCCTCAATCTTAGAGGTCAGGACTTTATCCCACGGATCCTAGATCCGCCCGTGCACGGTTTCGGGGTTCCCTGGGACGACAGACAACGGGTGTTGAGGTCCGGCTCGAAAGGATCAAGCTGTTACGTGAATTTCTATCCCAATGTTTCAAAAATGAACTTATTACTCAGTCTGTATCCCAGAGGTTGTAAATCTCTAATAATCAGACCAAGCAGCCCAGCATACAATCATCAGGCTTTATTCATTGAGAACGTTCTAAAACAAAATGGCCGTACAATCTTTTTATATGCACACGTCAGAGAAAATAATAATCCCTCCCCTCTTTAGGCGGGCTGTAGTTTTCCACTGGAAAACTGCTCTCCTGACCATCATGTCACACACACACACACACACACACACACACACACACACACACACACACACACACAAGCCTAACAGTTTCTCTACTCCCTAAATTCCTCAGTTATCTTGGTTTCTCAGTTGCCTGTAGCCTTTGTTGTCTGGCCTAACTCTTACTCACATTGCTAAATAGTAACACAATGTCATATTCTTTACTGGTCCTACACTCACACATTCTAACACATTTCACACAGTTTCAGGGTGTAAAAATTAGTCATTAATAATTAATCTATCACTTTCTGACAATATTCTCTCATGTCTTTTCTGTGTGATAAAATACCACACTATATAACATTACAAAAATGTTTGTACAAGGATATAGTAATGACTCAGGCCATTGTTATTGTACAGACAGGTTGGTCAACCCAAGATTCACTGGTCCTCGGCTTTCATTGTTCAGGTTGGTCAACCCAACATTCAGTGGTCCTCGGCTTTCATTGTTCAGGTTGGTCAACCTGTCACGACTTCGGCCGAGGCGTCTCCCCTCCTTGTTCGGGCAGGCTTCGGCGTTCGTCGTCACCGGCCTACTAACCACTGCCGCCCCAATCATCATCATCATCACAATTGTCTCGTCTTGTCAATCACACACACCTGGTTCCTATCCCCTAATTAGTCTGTGTATAAGTGTTCCCTCTGCCCCCTTGTCCTTGTGGGTGATTGTTAATTGTGAGAGTATGTAGCTCGGTGGAGCTACTCATGTCATTGTGTTGGCAGGGTTGATTTTCCCCCTGTGCCTATGTATTATTGTATTCCGTTACAGTGTATTTGCCAGGGATGATAGTTTCCCCTGTGCCTGTTTCGTTGATCGCTATTGGAGCGCATTTGTGTGTCAACGAAGGAATATACTCTGTATTCGGTGATTACCCTCCTACGCCTGACTCTTTTCACCACACTCATCACACAACCCAAGATTCACTGGTCCTCGGCTTTCATTGTTCAGGTTGGTCAACCCAACATTCACTGGTCCTCATTTATTTACAAATGTTCAACTATCAGGACAGAAAGACAACATATACACCATCCCACGTTCTTTAACCCCCCCCAGCCCTAGTCAACAGATAAAGCAACAGTAGCTGGGGCCCCGTGTAGCTCAGTTGGTAGAGCATGGCGCTTGCAACGCCAGGGTTGTGGGTTCGTTTCCCACGGGGGGTCCAGTATGAAAATGTATGCACTCACTAACTGTGATAAGAGCGTCTGCTAAATGACTGTAAATGTAAAAATGTAGTCACAGTAGCCTAATCGTCAGTCGCTATTGTATTCAAAATCACACCAATGGTAAAAAAAATAAACAGAATAATTTTAATACCAGAATCACACAAAATCAGTGTCCACTGCCCAGTGTCCAATCAGTGTCCAATCAGTGTCCACTGCTCAGTGTCCAATCAGTGTCCACTGCCCAGTGTCCAATCAGTGTCCACTGCTCACTGTCCAATCAGTGTCCACTGCTCAGTGTCCAATCAGTGTCCACTGCTCACTGTCCAATCAGTGTCCACTGCTCAGTGTCCAATCAGTGTCCACTGCTCAGTGTCCAATCAGTGTCCACTGCTCAGTTTCCAACATTGTCCACTTCTAGTGCAATAGATCATCTCTTTTTCATAAATAAATACATAAAAACTAAATAACAGTCATGTGTGCATACATACGTTCAACACACTTTCAACTTTCAACACGTTCAACACACTTTCAACTTTCAACGTTCAACATACTTTCAACTTTCAACGTTCAACACATTTTCAACTTTCAACACGTTCAACACACTTTCAACTTTCAACGTTCAACATACTTTCAACTTTCAACGTTCAACACACTTTCAACTTTCAACACGTTCAACACACTTTCAACTTTCAACACGTCCAACACACTTTCAACTTTCAACGTTCAACATACTATCAA
>NC_059215.1:27516360-27558860 GCF_020615455.1 Coregonus clupeaformis
TGCAATTCCAGCCAGCACAGCTCGCAGGTCTGATGGAAACAGCAACAAACAGCAAGGATTTCAAATAAGGTTGGACTTCTGGGAATGATGGACTTAACCTTTTTTTTATTTAGGCAATACGGAACTTTGGAATATATAGAAGATAAAACTAAATAAATACGAATAGATCTAATGTAAAGATAAAGGATTACAGAATTAAAATCCTGTCTAGGTTCTCTACTGGAGTAGGCCTATACATTTCTAAAATAATTGGTGTCATTATCTTTTCACATTAAAAAAATTAAATCTCAATCTTAAAAATGTAAAGGACATATTGTTCCGATACACAGCAGCAAATAGATAAGGTATTATCAACAGGGTTGTTGTCTCTATTAGTGTCCGGCTGGCTGGTTAACACTGGGTTAAACTGATTAAAGTTAACGGTAGAACCAACACAATAACTGGCTAATGAAAGCACTTCTCTAAGATATAAGTACATTATATATTTCAATGTGAGCTATAATGATTTAGGCCTAGGTGTAAAAAAGGCAGAGGTGATAATATGTGTGTTGGTGGAGAGAGGGTTGGTTTTACAGGTTTACTCCCTCTGGATTGGGTTGGTTTTACAGGTCTACTCCCTCTGGATTGGGTTGGTTTTACAGGTTTACTCCCTCTGGATTGGGTTGGTTTTACAGGTTTACTCCCTCTGGATTGGGTTGGTTTTACAGGTTTACTCCCTCTGGATTGGGTTGGTTTTACAGGTCTATTCCCTCTGGATTGGGTTGGTTTTACAGGTTTACTCCCTCTGGATTGGGTTGGTTTTACAGGTCTATTCCCTCTGGATTGGGTTGGTTTTACAGGTTTACTCCCTCTGGATTGGGTTGGTTTTACAGGTCTATTCCCTCTGGATTGGGTTGGTTTTACAGGTTTACTCCCTCTGGATTGGGTTGGTTTTACAGGTTTACTCCCTCTGGATTGGGTTGGTTTTACAGGTTTACTCCCTCTGGATTGGGTTGGTTTTACAGGTTTAGTCCCTCTGGATTGGGTTGGTTTTACAGGTCTACTCCCTCTGGATTGGGTTGGTTTTACAGGTTTACTCCCTCTGGATTGGGTTGGTTTTACAGATTTACTCCCTCTGGATTGGGTTGGTTTTACAGGTTTACTCCCTCTGGATTGGGTTGGTTTTACAGGTTTACTCCCTCTGGATTGGGTTGGTTTTACAGGTTTACTCCCTCTGGATTGGGTTGGTTTTACAGGTTTACTCCCTCTGGATTGTCAGTACTGCATGTCTTCTTGGCTCACATGCCTTGGCTGTGTCAGGGTCGATGGTAAGTTAAACTTGGGTATTCCTTTATGGGTAGTGTGATGCCTAAAACACATTTTTACTGGAAGTCATTAGCGGCTGTTAGAATCTATGTTCCTTTCTCCTTCCCCCTTCATGGGGGAATAAAACAGGATATAATGAGGACTACATGTCTCTCTGCTGATAGGAATATAACAGGATATAATGAGGACTACATGTCTCTCTGCTGATAGGAATATAACAGGATATAATGAGGACTACATGTCTCTCTGCTGATAGGAATATAACAGGATATAATGAGGACTACAGGTCTCTCTGCTGATAGGAATATAACAGGATATAATGAGGACTACATGTCTCTCTGCTGATAGGAATATAACAGGATATAATGAGGACTACATGTCTCTCTGCTGATAGGAATATAACAGGATATAATGAGGACTACATGTCTCTCTGCTGATAGGAATATAACAGGATATAATGAGGACTACATGTCTCTCTGCTGATAGGAATATAACAGGATATAATGAGGACTACATGTCTCTCTGCTGATAGGAATATAACAGGATATAATGAGGACTACAGGTCTCTCTGCTGATAGGAATATAACAGGATATAATGAGGACTACATGTCTCTCTGCTGATAGGAATATAACAGGATATAATGAGGACTACATGTCTCTCTGCTGATAGGAATATAACAGGATATAATGAGGACTACATGTCTCTCTGCTGATAGGAATATAACAGGATATAATGAGGACTACATGTCTCTCTGCTGATAGGAATATAACAGGATATAATGAGGACTACAGGTCTCTCTGCTGATAGGAATATAACAGGATATAATGAGGACTACATGTCTCTCTGCTGATAGGAATATAACAGGATATAATGAGGACTACATGTCTCTCTGCTGATAGGAATATAACAGGATATAATGAGGACTACATGTCTCTCTGCTGATAGGAATATAACAGGATATAATGAGGACTACATGTCTCTCTGCTGATAGGAATATAACAGGATATAATGAGGACTACAGGTCTCTCTGCTGATAGGAATATAACAGGATATAATGAGGACTACATGTCTCTCTGCTGATAGGAATATAACAGGATATAATGAGGACTACATGTCTCTCTGCTGATAGGAATATAACAGGATATAATGAGGACTACATGTCTCTCTGCTGATAGGAATATAACAGGATATAATGAGGACTACATGTCTCTCTGCTGATAGGAATATAACAGGATATAATGAGGACTACATGTCTCTCTGCTGATAGGAATATAACAGGATATAATGAGGACTACATGTCTCTCTGCTGATAGGAATATAACAGGATATAATGAGGACTACAGGTCTCTCTGCTGATAGGAATATAACAGGATATAATGAGGACTACATGTCTCTCTGCTGACAGGAATAGAACAGGATATAATGAGGACTACAGGTCTCTCTGCTGATAGGAATATAACAGGATATAATGAGGACTACAGGTCTCTCTGCTGATAGGAATATAACAGGATATAATGAGGACTACATGTCTCTCTGCTGATAGGAATAGAACAGGATATAATGAGGACTACATGTCTCTCTGCTGACAGGAATATAACAGGATATAATGAGGACTACATGTCTCTCTGCTGATAGGAATATAACAGGATATAATGAGGACTACATGTCTCTCTGCTGATAGGAATAGAACAGGATATAATGAGGACTACATGTCTCTCTGCTGATAGGAATATAACAGGATATAATGAGGACTACATGTCTCTCTGCTGATAGGAATATAACAGGATATAATGAGGACTACATGTCTCTCTGCTGATAGGAATAGAACAGGATATAATGAGGACTACATGTCTCTCTGCTGATAGGAATATAACAGGATATAATGAGGACTACATGTCTCTCTGCTGATAGGAATATAACAGGATATAATGAGGACTACAGGTCTCTCTGCTGATAGGAATATAACAGGATATAATGAGGACTACATGTCTCTCTGCTGATAGGAATATAACAGGATATAATGAGGACTACATGTCTCTCTGCTGATAGGAATATAACAGGATATAATGAGGACTACATGTCTCTCTGCTGATAGGAATATAACAGGATATAATGAGGACTACATGTCTCTCTGCTGATAGGAATATAACAGGATATAATGAGGACTACAGGTCTCTCTGCTGATAGGAATATAACAGGATATAATGAGGACTACATGTCTCTCTGCTGATAGGAATATAACAGGATATAATGAGGACTACATGTCTCTCTGCTGATAGGAATATAACAGGATATAATGAGGACTACATGTCTCTCTGCTGATAGGAATATAACAGGATATAATGAGGACTACATGAAATATGTCTCTGCTGATAGGAATATAACAGGATATAATGAGGACTACATGTCTCTCTGCTGATAGGAATATAACAGGATATAATGAGGACTACAGGTCTCTCTGCTGATAGGAATATAACAGGATATAATGAGGACTACAGGTCTCTCTGCTGATAGGAATATAACAGGATATAATGAGGACTACATGTCTCTCTGCTGACAGGAATAGAACAGGATATAATGAGGACTACATGTCTCTCTGCTGATAGGAATATAACAGGATATAATGAGGACTACATGTCTCTCTGCTGATAGGAATATAACAGGATATAATGAGGACTACATGTCTCTCTGCTGATAGGAATATAATAGGATATAATGAGGACTACATGTCTCTCTGCTGATAGGAATATAACAGGATATAATGAGGACTACATGTCTCTCTGCTTATAGGAATATAACAGGATATAATGAGGACTACATGTCTCTCTGCTGACAGGAATAGAACAGGATATAATGAGGACTACATGTCTCTCTGCTGACAGGAATAGAACAGGATATAATGAGGACTACATGTCTCTCTGCTGATAGGAATAGAACAGGATATATTGAGGACTACATGTCTCTCTGCTGACAGGAATAGAACAGGATATAATGAGGACTACATGTCTCTCTGCTGACAGGAATAGAACAGGATATAATGAGGACTACAGGTCTCTCTGCTGATAGGAATATAACAGGATATAATGAGGACTACAGGTCTCTCTGCTGATAGGAATATAACAGGATATAATGAGGACTACAGGTCTCTCTGCTGATAGGAATATAACAGGATATAATGAGGACTACATGTCTCTCTGCTGACAGGAATATAACAGGATATAATGAGGACTACATGTCTCTCTGCTGATAGGAATATAACAGGATATAATGAGGACTACAGGTCTCTCTGCTGATAGGAATATAACAGGATATAATGAGGACTACATGTCTCTCTGCTGATAGGAATATAACAGGATATAATGAGGACTACAGGTCTCTCTGCTGACAGGAATAAAACAGGATATAATGAGGACTACATGTCTCTCTGCTGATAGGAATATAACAGGATATAATGAGGACTACATGTCTCTCTGCTGATAGGAATATAACAGGATATAATGAGGACTACAGGTCTCTCTGCTGATAGGAATATAACAGGATATAATGAGGACTACATGTCTCTCTGCTGACAGGAATAGAACAGGATATAATGAGGACTACAGGTCTCTCTGCTGATAGGAATATAACAGGATATAATGAGGACTACAGGTCTCTCTGCTGATAGGAATATAACAGGATATAATGAGGACTACAGGTCTCTCTGCTGATAGGAATATAACAGGATATAATGAGGACTACATGTCTCTCTGCTGACAGGAATATAACAGGATATAATGAGGACTACATGTCTCTCTGCTGATAGGAATATAACAGGATATAATGAGGACTACAGGTCTCTCTGCTGATAGGAATATAACAGGATATAATGAGGACTACATGTCTCTCTGCTGATAGGAATATAACAGGATATAATGAGGACTACAGGTCTCTCTGCTGATAGGAATATAACAGGATATAATGAGGACTACATGTCTCTCTGCTGACAGGAATATAACAGGATATAATGAGGACTACATGTCTCTCTGCTGATAGGAATATAACAGGATATAATGAGGACTACATGTCTCTCTGCTGATAGGAATATAACAGGATATAATGAGGACTACATGTCTCTCTGCTGATAGGAATATAACAGGATATAATGAGGACTACATGTCTCTCTGCTGATAGGAATATAACAGGATATAATGAGGACTACAGGTCTCTCTGCTGATAGGAATATAACAGGATATAATGAGGACTACATGTCTCTCTGCTGATAGGAATATAACAGGATATAATGAGGACTACATGTCTCTCTGCTGATAGGAATATAACAGGATATAATGAGGACTACAGGTCTCTCTGCTGATAGGAATATAACAGGATATAATGAGGACTACAGGTCTCTCTGCTGACAGGAATATAACAGGATATAATGAGGACTACATGTCTCTCTGCTGACAGGAATATAACAGGATATAATGAGGACTACATGTCTCTCTGCTGATAGGAATATAACAGGATATAATGAGGACTACATGTCTCTCTGCTGATAGGAATATAACAGGATATAATGAGGACTACAGGTCTCTCTGCTGATAGGAATATAACAGGATATAATGAGGACTACATGTCTCTCTGCTGACAGGAATATAACAGGATATAATGAGGACTACATGTCTCTCTGCTGACAGGAATATAACAGGATATAATGAGGACTACATGTCTCTCTGCTGATAGGAATATAACAGGATATAATGAGGGACTACATGTCTCTCTGCTGACAGGAATATAACAGGATATAATGAGGACTACATGTCTCTCTGCTGATAGGAATATAACAGGATATAATGAGGACTACATGTCTCTCTGCTGATAGGAATATAACAGGATATAATGAGGACTACATGTCTCTCTGCTGATAGGAATATAACAGGATATAATGAGGACTACAGGTCTCTCTGCTGACAGGAATAAAACAGGATATAATGAGGACTACATGTCTCTCTGCTGATAGGAATATAACAGGATATAATGAGGACTACATGTCTCTCTGCTGATAGGAATATAACAGGATATAATGAGGACTACAGGTCTCTCTGCTGATAGGAATATAACAGGATATAATGAGGGACTACATGTCTCTCTGCTGATAGGAATATAACAGGATATAATGAGGACTACATGTCTCTCTGCTGATAGGAATATAACAGGATATAATGAGGACTACATGTCTCTCTGCTGATAGGAATATAACAGGATATAATGAGGACTACAGGTCTCTCTGCTGATAGGAATATAACAGGATATAATGAGGACTACATGTCTCTCTGCTGACAGGAATATAACAGGATATAATGAGGACTACATGTCTCTCTGCTGATAGGAATAGAACAGGATATAATGAGGACTACATGTCTCTCTGCTGATAGGAATAGAACAGGATATAATGAGGACTACATGTCTCTCTGCTGATAGGAATATAACAGGATATAATGAGGACTACATGTCTCTCTGCTGACAGGAATAGAACAGGATATAATGAGGACTACAGGTCTCTCTGCTGATAGGAATATAACAGGATATAATGAGGACTACATGTCTCTCTGCTGATAGGAATAGAACAGGATATAATGAGGACTACAGGTCTCTCTGCTGACAGGAATATAACAGGATATAATGAGGACTACATGTCTCTCTGCTGATAGGAATATAACAGGATATAATGAGGACTACAGGTCTCTCTGCTGATAGGAATATAACAGGATATAATGAGGACTACATGTCTCTCTGCTGATAGGAATATAACAGGATATAATGAGGACTACATGTCTCTCTGCTGACAGGAATATAACTGTGACACTCTGGCTCTATGGACTTTGATTTTGAGCCAGGGTTGTTATTTTTCACTTGGGTGTATTTCTATGTTGGTTATTCTAGTTGTTTATTTCTATGTTTGGTTGGAGTATCTTGATTAGTCAATGACTCCCAATCGGAGGTAACGAGTGTCAGCTGTCGGCTCGTTATCTCTGATTGGGAGCCATATTTAAACTGTGTGTGTTCACCTTGTGGTTGTGGGTTTTTGTTCCATGTTTCTGTCAGTGTTACAGAGGACTTCACTATCGTCATTTGTTGTTTTTCGTGGTTGCTTTAATAAATAAAGTCATCATGTTCACTCCACGCGCTGCGTATTGGTCCGCTTCTTCAGACGATCGTGACAGAAAAACCCACCATAGAAGGACCAAGCAGCGTGTCCAGGAGCAAGACAGCTGGACATGGGAGGAAGCGCCTGGTAAGGAGATCGAGAGGCTGGCGATGGCCCAGGTGGGCAAATCGTGGTCCTGGGAGGACATGCTCGGGGGCAAGGGACCTTGGGGGGAAGATCAAGGCCCTGGCGAGAGAGGAGCAACGGGCGTCAGCAGGGCCATCATCGTTGGAAGGACGAGAGGCAACCCCAAAAAGTTTTTTGGGGGGCACATGGCTTGGGCGGCTGGGCAGCAGGAGGCTGCCACAGGGAGACGTGGAGAGAAGGCTATCGGATTACGGGGAGCCATTGGCGAGTAGAGGAAGGGAAGTTGTTGCAGCACGGCGTGAGAGACTGATGTGTGTTACCAGTCCGGTCCGGCCCGTTCCTGATCCCCAGTTAAAGCCAGTGGTGTGTGTTCCCAGTACGGACCGGCCTGTTCCTACTCCACGCATCAAGCCCCACGGTGTGCGTCGCCAGCCCAGCCCGGCCTGTTCCTGCTCCACGCACAGAACCTACGGTGTGCGTCGCCAGCCCAGCCCGGCCTGTTCCTGCTCCACGCACAGAACCTACGGGGTGCGTCGCCAGCCCAGCCCGGCCTGTTCCTGCTCCACGCACCAAGGATACGGTGTGCGTCAACAGCCCTGCCCGGCCTGTTCCTGCTCCACGCACCAAGGATACGGTGTGCGTCGACAGCCCAGCCCGGCCTGTTCCTGCTCCACGCACCAAGGATACGGTGTGCGGCGACAGCCCTGCCCGGCCTGTTCCTGCTCCACGCACGAAGCCTACGGGGTGCGTCACCAGCCCAGCCCGGCCTGTTCCTGCGCCACGCACGAAGCCTACGGGGTGCGTCGCCAGCCCAGCCCGGCCGGTTCCTGCTCCACGCACTAGCCCTGAGATGCGTGTCCTCAGCCTGGGACCACCAGTTCCGGCACCACGCATCAGGCCTACGGTGCGTCTCAGACGGCCAGAGTCTGCCGTCTGCCCAACGGGGCCTGAACTGCCCGTCTGCCCAACGGCGCCTGAACTGCCCGTCTGCCCAACGGCGCCTGAACTGCCCGTCTGCCCGACGGCGCCTGAACTGCCCGTCTGCCCGACGGCGCTTGAACTACCCGTCTGCCCAACGGCGCTAAAGCCGCCCGTCTGTACTGAGCCTGCAAAGCCGCCCGTCTGCCATGAGCCTTCAGAGCCGTCCGCCAGATCGGAGCCGCTAGAGCCTTCCGCCAGACAGGAGCCGCTGGAGCCTTCCGCCAGACAGGAGCCGCTGGAGCCTTCCGCCAGACAGGAGCCAGAGCCTTCCGCCAGACAGGATCAGCCAGAGCCTTCCGCCAGACAGGATCAGCCAGAGCCTTCCGCCAGACAGGATCAGCCAGAGCCTTCCGCCAGCCATGAGCAGCCAGATCCGTCAGCCAGCCATGAGCAGCCAGATCCGTCAGCCAGCCATGAGCAGCCAGATCCGTCAGCCAGCCATGAGCAGCCAGATCCGTCAGCCAGCCATGAGCAGCCAGATCCGTCAGCCAGCCATGAGCAGCCAGATCCGTCAGCCAGCCATGAGCAGCCAGATCCGTCAGCCAGCCATGAGCCGTCCAGCCAGGATCCGCCAGAGCCGTCCAGCCAGGATCCGCCAGAGCCGTCCAGCCAGGATCCGCCAGCCAGCCAGGATCCGCCAGAGCCAGCCAGCCAGGATCCGCCATTTAGTCCGGTACTGCCCCTTAGCCCGGTGCTGTCCCTTATCCTGGTGCTGCCCCTTATCCTGGTGCTGTCCCTTATCCTGGTGCTGCCCCTTAGTCCGGTGCTGCCCCTTAGTCCGGTGCTGCCCCTTAGTCCGGTGCTGCCCCTTAGTCCGGTGCTGCCCCTTAGTCCGGTGCTGCCTCTTAGTCCGGTGCTGCCCCTTAATCCAGTGGGGTTAAATGGGAGGGTGGTCATTTGGAGGAGGCTACGTAAGCAGGTAGTGACTATGGTGGGGTGGGGACCACGACCAGTGCCAGAGCCGCCACCATGGACAGACGCCCACCCAGACCCTCCCCTAGACTGTATGCTGGTGCGCCCGGAGTTCGCACCTTTAGGGGGGGGTACTGTGACACTCTGGCTCTATGGACTTTGATTTTGAGCCAGGGTTGTTATTTTTCACTTGGGTGTATTTCTATGTTGGTTATTCTAGTTGTTTATTTCTATGTTTGGTTGGAGTATCTTGATTAGTCAATGACTCCCAATCGGAGGTAACGAGTGTCAGCTGTCGGCTCGTTATCTCTGATTGGGAGCCATATTTAAACTGTGTGTGTTCACCTTGTGGTTGTGGGTTTTTGTTCCATGTTTCTGTCAGTGTTACAGAGGACTTCACTATCGTCATTTGTTGTTTTTCGTGGTTGCTTTAATAAATAAAGTCATCATGTTCACTCCACGCGCTGCGTATTGGTCCGCTTCTTCAGACGATCGTGACAATAACAGGATATAATGAGGACTACATGTCTCTCTGCTGATAGGAATATAACAGGATATAATGAGGACTACAGGTCTCTCTGCTGATAGGAATATAACAGGATATAATGAGGACTACATGTCTCTCTGCTGACAGGAATATAACAGGATATAATGAGGACTACATGTCTCTCTGCTGATAGGAATATAACAGGATATAATGAGGACTACATGTCTCTCTGCTGATAGGAATATAACAGGATATAATGAGGGACTACATGTCTCTCTGCTGATAGGAATATAACAGGATATAATGAGGACTACAGGTCTCTCTGCTGATAGGAATATAACAGGATATAATGAGGACTACAGGTCTCTCTGCTGATAGGAATATAACAGGATATAATGAGGACTACAGGTCTCTCTGCTGATAGGAATATAACAGGATATAATGAGGACTACATGTCTCTCTGCTGATAGGAATATAACAGGATATAATGAGGACTACATGTCTCTCTGCTGATAGGAATATAACAGGATATAATGAGGACTACAGGTCTCTCTGCTGATAGGAATATAACAGGATATAATGAGGACTACATGTCTCTCTGCTGACAGGAATATAACAGGATATAATGAGGACTACATGTCTCTCTGCTGATAGGAATAGAACAGGATATAATGAGGACTACATGTCTCTCTGCTGATAGGAATAGAACAGGATATAATGAGGACTACATGTCTCTCTGCTGATAGGAATATAACAGGATATAATGAGGACTACATGTCTCTCTGCTGACAGGAATAGAACAGGATATAATGAGGACTACAGGTCTCTCTGCTGATAGGAATATAACAGGATATAATGAGGACTACATGTCTCTCTGCTGATAGGAATAGAACAGGATATAATGAGGACTACAGGTCTCTCTGCTGACAGGAATATAACAGGATATAATGAGGACTACATGTCTCTCTGCTGATAGGAATATAACAGGATATAATGAGGACTACAGGTCTCTCTGCTGATAGGAATATAACAGGATATAATGAGGACTACATGTCTCTCTGCTGATAGGAATATAACAGGATATAATGAGGACTACATGTCTCTCTGCTGACAGGAATATAACAGGATATAATGAGGACTACATGTCTCTCTGCTGATAGGAATATAACAGGATATAATGAGGACTACAGGTCTCTCTGCTGATAGGAATATAACAGGATATAATGAGGACTACATGTCTCTCTGCTGACAGGAATATAACAGGATATAATGAGGACTACATGTCTCTCTGCTGATAGGAATATAACAGGATATAATGAGGACTACATGTCTCTCTGCTGATAGGAATATAACAGGATATAATGAGGACTACATGTCTCTCTGCTGATAGGAATATAACAGGATATAATGAGGACTACATGTCTCTCTGCTGATAGGAATATAACAGGATATAATGAGGACTACAGGTCTCTCTGCTGATAGGAATATAACAGGATATAATGAGGACTACAGGTCTCTCTGCTGATAGGAATATAACAGGATATAATGAGGACTACAGGTCTCTCTGCTGATAGGAATATAACAGGATATAATGAGGACTACAGGTCTCTCTGCTGATAGGAATATAACAGGATATAATGAGGACTACATGTCTCTCTGCTGACAGGAATATAACAGGATATAATGAGGACTACATGTCTCTCTGCTGACAGGAATATAACAGGATATAATGAGGACTACATGTCTCTCTGCTGACAGGAATATAACAGGATATAATGAGGACTACATGTCTCTCTGCTGATAGGAATATAACAGGATATAATGAGGACTACATGTCTCTCTGCTGATAGGAATATAACAGGATATAATGAGGACTACATGTCTCTCTGCTGATAGGAATATAACAGGATATAATGAGGACTACATGTCTCTCTGCTGACAGGAATATAACAGGATATAATGAGGACTACATGTCTCTCTGCTGATAGGAATATAACAGGATATAATGAGGACTACAGGTCTCTCTGCTGATAGGAATATAACAGGATATAATGAGGACTACATGTCTCTCTGCTGACAGGAATATAACAGGATATAATGAGGACTACATGTCTCTCTGCTGACAGGAATATAACAGGATATAATGAGGACTACATGTCTCTCTGCTGACAGGAATATAACAGGATATAATGAGGACTACATGTCTCTCTGCTGATAGGAATATAACAGGATATAATGAGGACTACATGTCTCTCTGCTGACAGGAATATAACAGGATATAATGAGGACTACATGTCTCTCTGCTGATAGGAATATAACAGGATATAATGAGGACTACATGTCTCTCTGCTGATAGGAATATAACAGGATATAATGAGGACTACATGTCTCTCTGCTGATAGGAATATAACAGGATATAATGAGGACTACATGTCTCTCTGCTGACAGGAATATAACAGGATATAATGAGGACTACATGTCTCTCTGCTGATAGGAATATAACAGGATATAATGAGGACTACATGTCTCTCTGCTGATAGGAATATAACAGGATATAATGAGGACTACATGTCTCTCTGCTGACAGGAATATAACAGGATATAATGAGGACTACAGGTCTCTCTGCTGATAGGAATATAACAGGATATAATGAGGACTACAGGTCTCTCTGCTGACAGGAATATAACAGGATATAATGAGGACTACATGTCTCTCTGCTGATAGGAATATAACAGGATATAATGAGGACTACATGTCTCTCTGCTGATAGGAATATAACAGGATATAATGAGGACTACATGTCTCTCTCTGCTGATAGGAATATAACAGGATATAATGAGGACTACATGTCTCTCTGCTGACAGGAATATAACAGGATATAATGAGGACTACATGTCTCTCTGCTGATAGGAATATAACAGGATATAATGAGGGACTACATGTCTCTCTGCTGATAGGAATATAACAGGATATAATGAGGACTACATGTCTCTCTGCTGATAGGAATATAACAGGATATAATGAGGACTACATGTCTCTCTGCTGACAGGAATATAACAGGATATAATGAGGACTACATGTCTCTCTGCTGATAGGAATATAACAGGATATAATGAGGACTACAGGTCTCTCTGCTGATAGGAATATAACAGGATATAATGAGGACTACATGTCTCTCTGCTGATAGGAATATAACAGGATATAATGAGGACTACATGTCTCTCTGCTGACAGGAATATAACAGGATATAATGAGGACTACATGTCTCTCTGCTGACAGGAATATAACAGGATATAATGAGGACTACAGGTCTCTCTGCTGATAGGAATATAACAGGATATAATGAGGACTACATGTCTCTCTGCTGATAGGAATATAACAGGATATAATGAGGACTACAGGTCTCTCTGCTGATAGGAATATAACAGGATATAATGAGGACTACATGTCTCTCTGCTGATAGGAATATAACAGGATATAATGAGGACTACAGGTCTCTCTGCTGACAGGAATATAACAGGATATAATGAGGACTACAGGTCTCTCTGCTGACAGGAATATAACAGGATATAATGAGGACTACATGTCTCTCTGCTGATAGGAATATAACAGGATATAATGAGGACTACATGTCTCTCTGCTGATAGGAATATAACAGGATATAATGAGGACTACATGTCTCTCTGCTGATAGGAATATAACAGGATATAATGAGGACTACATGTCTCTCTGCTGACAGGAATATAACAGGATATAATGAGGACTACATGTCTCTCTGCTGATAGGAATATAACAGGATATAATGAGGACTACATGTCTCTCTGCTGATAGGAATATAACAGGATATAATGAGGACTACATGTCTCTCTGCTGACAGGAATATAACAGGATATAATGAGGACTACATGTCTCTCTGCTGATAGGAATATAACAGGATATAATGAGGACTACAGGTCTCTCTGCTGATAGGAATATAACAGGATATAATGAGGACTACATGTCTCTCTGCTGACAGGAATATAACAGGATATAATGAGGACTACATGTCTCTCTGCTGACAGGAATATAACAGGATATAATGAGGACTACATGTCTCTCTGCTGACAGGAATATAACAGGATATAATGAGGACTACATGTCTCTCTGCTGATAGGAATATAACAGGATATAATGAGGACTACATGTCTCTTTGCTGACAGGAATATAACAGGATATAATGAGGACTACATGTCTCTCTGCTGATAGGAATATAACAGGATATAATGAGGACTACAGGTCTCTCTGCTGATAGGAATATAACAGGATATAATGAGGACTACATGTCTCTCTGCTGACAGGAATATAACAGGATATAATGAGGACTACATGTCTCTCTGCTGACAGGAATATAACAGGATATAATGAGGACTACATGTCTCTCTGCTGACAGGAATATAACAGGATATAATGAGGACTACATGTCTCTCTGCTGATAGGAATATAACAGGATATAATGAGGACTACATGTCTCTCTGCTGACAGGAATATAACAGGATATAATGAGGACTACATGTCTCTCTGCTGATAGGAATATAACAGGATATAATGAGGACTACATGTCTCTCTGCTGATAGGAATATAACAGGATATAATGAGGACTACATGTCTCTCTGCTGATAGGAATATAACAGGATATAATGAGGACTACATGTCTCTCTGCTGACAGGAATATAACAGGATATAATGAGGACTACAGGTCTCTCTGCTGATAGGAATATAACAGGATATAATGAGGACTACAGGTCTCTCTGCTGACAGGAATATAACAGGATATAATGAGGACTACATGTCTCTCTGCTGATAGGAATATAACAGGATATAATGAGGACTACATGTCTCTCTGCTGATAGGAATATAACAGGATATAATGAGGACTACATGTCTCTCTGCTGATAGGAATATAACAGGATATAATGAGGACTACATGTCTCTCTGCTGACAGGAATATAACAGGATATAATGAGGACTACATGTCTCTCTGCTGATAGGAATATAACAGGATATAATGAGGACTACATGTCTCTCTGCTGATAGGAATATAACAGGATATAATGAGGACTACATGTCTCTCTGCTGATAGGAATATAACAGGATATAATGAGGACTACATGTCTCTCTGCTGACAGGAATATAACAGGATATAATGAGGACTACATGTCTCTCTGCTGATAGGAATATAACAGGATATAATGAGGACTACAGGTCTCTCTGCTGATAGGAATATAACAGGATATAATGAGGACTACATGTCTCTCTGCTGATAGGAATATAACAGGATATAATGAGGGACTACATGTCTCTCTGCTGACAGGAATATAACAGGATATAATGAGGACTACATGTCTCTCTGCTGACAGGAATATAACAGGATATAATGAGGACTACAGGTCTCTCTGCTGATAGGAATATAACAGGATATAATGAGGACTACATGTCTCTCTGCTGATAGGAATATAACAGGATATAATGAGGACTACAGGTCTCTCTGCTGATAGGAATATAACAGGATATAATGAGGACTACATGTCTCTCTGCTGATAGGAATATAACAGGATATAATGAGGACTACAGGTCTCTCTGCTGACAGGAATATAACAGGATATAATGAGGACTACAGGTCTCTCTGCTGACAGGAATATAACAGGATATAATGAGGACTACATGTCTCTCTGCTGATAGGAATATAACAGGATATAATGAGGACTACATGTCTCTCTGCTGATAGGAATATAACAGGATATAATGAGGACTACATGTCTCTCTGCTGATAGGAATATAACAGGATATAATGAGGACTACATGTCTCTCTGCTGACAGGAATATAACAGGATATAATGAGGACTACATGTCTCTCTGCTGATAGGAATATAACAGGATATAATGAGGACTACATGTCTCTCTGCTGATAGGAATATAACAGGATATAATGAGGACTACATGTCTCTCTGCTGATAGGAATATAACAGGATATAATGAGGACTACATGTCTCTCTGCTGACAGGAATATAACAGGATATAATGAGGACTACATGTCTCTCTGCTGATAGGAATATAACAGGATATAATGAGGACTACAGGTCTCTCTGCTGATAGGAATATAACAGGATATAATGAGGACTACATGTCTCTCTGCTGATAGGAATATAACAGGATATAATGAGGACTACATGTCTCTCTGCTGACAGGAATATAACAGGATATAATGAGGACTACATGTCTCTCTGCTGACAGGAATATAACAGGATATAATGAGGACTACAGGTCTCTCTGCTGATAGGAATATAACAGGATATAATGAGGACTACATGTCTCTCTGCTGATAGGAATATAACAGGATATAATGAGGACTACAGGTCTCTCTGCTGATAGGAATATAACAGGATATAATGAGGACTACATGTCTCTCTGCTGATAGGAATATAACAGGATATAATGAGGACTACAGGTCTCTCTGCTGACAGGAATATAACAGGATATAATGAGGACTACAGGTCTCTCTGCTGACAGGAATATAACAGGATATAATGAGGACTACATGCCCTAAATAGGTTAGAGGGAAAACATAATTGGAGGTACTTATTGAAGAATGATCAAGTGTAATTCATTTAAGAAATAAAGCGAATTGGATGGAAAATTTGTGAAAAATGCACTACATTTTTCTTGAATCTTCATCATAGAAAGGCTACCAAAAATAATTTCCAGGAAGTCGTTACAAATGACGGAGTCACCATGATATATGACATCACCAAATTATATTTTGGAAGAGAAAGAAAAATATTTTAAGCATATTTTTTTCAGTCTCCTCCATCTCCACTGAATGATGGTAACTGTAAGGATTTATTTCCTAAATATAATGTAGAATTAACATATGTACAGAAAGACCTGCATGTTGTAATCACTCCTTTAAACAGTTTTGATTTTTAGGTACTCAACAAGAAGGTCTGATTTCATTACTACTGAAACAGGACCCAGGTGGTAAGTATAAAGATCCAGTCCATTAAAAAAACTTGACGCCTTAAAACTACCATAAATTAGAGAGGAGGAGAATCTATCTCTACTATGGTGAAAGGGATGCCTTTGTTTCAGAGACTTTTTGCCATCCAAAAACTTCAACATCCAACAATGAACATTGGGACAATATATTTCAACCTCCAAATGTTGGGAATGATGAGAAATGGAATATGGAAAATTAATGTATATTTTGTGATGTCATTAAAAATGGTATAAAGGTGTTATAATGAAAACATTGTGACTTGAAGAGCTTTTACACTGTGGATATCAGGTCTACATCCTTTACCTTGGGTAGAAAATATCAAGGAGGAAGACAATGTTTTCGTGAAGATAGGAATGTGATTTTAGCTTTGTAACTAAATCATAGTGATGATAATACTTTTGCCTCGTAACTTGCCTTGCCCGAGTGAGCTCAGAGAGCGTGTCAGTATGACGGAAACGCCCCTCTTTACCCGAGGGTATAAAAGATTTAGTTAAGAATTAACAAATCAGACCAGATGGACTCAAGCTGCAGCTTAGGTCTACATTGGTTACGACCCTGAAAATCAACACGAGGTGAAGACGACAAAGTTGCCTCCACTAACAATCAACGTTACGGCTGAGTAGCTGTTCTAAGGACTGTATCTAAGGAGGTGAATTTAAGTGGGACCATCCTGTTACTCTCTTCAAACCATCGTCTACTACACTGCTCTCATCACCCCACTGGGGATCATCGACACGGCTGATTAGCCGTCCTCAGAAGACCACTTCCAGAATGAGTGAAAGTAAACAGACAACTAAGAAGAAGGACATTGTGACATTGTGACCTCTTGTGGACAATCAGAGCCTTACATCCAAAAGCCCATTTGAAAGAGAAGGCCCAATCGACCCCTTCCCACGAAGGCCTGGGTCCAACAGAGATACACGACAAAGACCTCCAACACGTAAATACATGCATTACCAAATGGGTGGCAGTTCGGGGCAAGGTATTAGAATTACTGTGAGCGTAGTTCCATTTGTATCCAAGTGTTTTCTCTCTCTGTCTCTCTTTAACTCACCATCTTTTGTAACAAGTGTTTTATTGTGTTGGTCCGCTAGGGATCTGTTTTCATTGGAGTAAGTTTCTAATCCCTACCTATACCATGTACGTGTTTGTATCTTGTGTTACAATTTTTTATTAGTTAGTAAATAAATAATTAAATACATTTGTGTGGTCCGGAATGATCAGTAAAACCTGGGTTCGTGCAGACTTAAAGAGTCTACATCTTTCAGAATGAGACTGACATGAGGTAAATGATTAATAAATTACTGTTAAATGATAAGAGATATCTAGATATCTTTAGAGTTAATTTGGGAAACAGTAACTCGTTAAACAACTTTTCCTGTGGTGCCCCAAATGCCTAATGAGTTAATTGTTACATGATTTATTTAATCTAGTAACAATTAAACATACTAGATGATTATTCTATAAATAATAGTCATCACAATAATGAAAGTCATGTCAGGAAACTGATCAGACAGGTGTTTTACATGGACAATACATTGGAGATAATATACGACAATTACATGAAACAATTGAACATTATGAAACATCAAAGATACCAGGCCCGGTCTTCATAGCAGATTTCGAAAAGGCGTTTGATAAAGTACGACTAGAATGTATATATAAATGCCTGGACTACTTTAATGTCGGTGAATATCTTATATTATGGGTTAAAGTTATGTACAGGTGTAAAACAGTAAATAATGGTTACTTCTCAGAAAAGTATTGAGCTTTTAAGAGGAGTAAAACAAGGCTGTCCGTTGTCTCCATATCTATTTATTATGGCCATAGAAATGCCAGCCATTAAAATTAGATCCAACAAGAACATCAAGGAGTTAGAAATCCAGGGGTTAGAAACAAAAGTGTCAATGTATGACTGAAGTCTTTTCTTAAGTCCGCAATCTGGATCCCTGCACATTTTCATTGAAGATCACTTTTCTAGTCTCTCCGGACTAAAACCTAATAATGACAAGTGTACCATATTACGTATTGGATCGTTATAAGACACAGTGTTTACACTACCTTATAGTTTACCAATATAATGGGCAGATGGTGAAGTAGACGTACTTGGTATTCACATCTCAAAAAATATATAAATGAACTTACCACAACCAATTTCAATAGAAAGTCTGCAAAAATAGATGAGATTCTGGAACCATGGAGAGGTAAATATTTGTCTATTTATGGAAAAATCACATTGATTAACACTTTGGTCCTATCACAGTTTACTTACTTACTAATGGCGCTGCCTACTTCAGATGACTAATTTTTTTACTCATATGAGCAAAAAATAATTTCATTTTATTTGGAAAGCTAAGCCAGACAAAATTAAACATGCTTATTTATAGTGGCTTATCAAAGTATTCACCCCCCTTGGAATAGTTCCTATTTTGTTGCCTTACAACCTGGAATTAAAATGGATTTTTTGGGGGGGTTTGAATCATTTGATTTACACAACATGCCTACCAAAATATTTTTTCTTGTGAAACAAACAAAATAAGACAAAAAAACAGAAAACCTGAGCGTGCATAACTATTCACCCCCCCAAAGTCAATACTTTGTAGAGCCACCTTTTGCAGCAATTACAGCTGCAAGTCTCTTGGGGTATGTCTCTATAAGCTTGGCACATCTAGCCACTGGGATGTTTGCCCATTCTTCAAGGCAAAACTGCTTCAGCTCCTTCAAATTGGATGGGTTCCGCTGGTGTACAGCAATCTTTAAGTCATACCACAGATTCTCAATTGGATTGAGGTCTGGGCTTTGACTAGGCCATTCGAAGACATTTAAATGTTTCCCCTTAAACCACTCGAGTGTTGCTTTAGCAGTATGCTTAGGGTCATTGTCCTGCTGGAAGGTGAACCTCCAGCCCAGTCTCAAATCTCTGAAAGATTGAAACAGGTTTCCCTCAAGAATGTCCCTGTATTTAGTGCCATCCATCATTCCTTAAATTCTGACCAGTTTCCCAGTCCCTGCCGATGGTGTTCTCGGGGTGATGAGAGGTGTTGGGTTTGCGTCAGACATAGCGTTTTCCTTGATGGCCAAAAAGCTCAATTTTAGTCTCATCTGACCAGAATATCTTCTTCCATATGTTTGGGGAGTCTCCCATATGCCTTTTGGCGAACACCAAACGTGTTTGCTTATTTTTTTCTTTAAGCAATGGCTTTTTTCTGGCCACTCTTCCGTAAAGCCCAGCTTTGTGGAGTGTACGGCTTAAAGTGGTCCTATGGACAGATACTCCAATCTCTGCTGTGGAGCTTTGCAGCTCCTTCAGGGTTATCTTTGGTCTCATTGTTGCCTCTCTGATTATTGCCCTCCTTGCCTGGTCTAATTATGTGACTTCTGAAGGTAATTGGTTGCACCATATCTTATTTAGGGGCTTCATAGCAAAGGGGGTGAATATATATGCACGCACCACTTTTCCGATATTTATTTTTTTGAATTTTTTGAAACATTTTATTTTTTTCATTTCACTTCACCAATTTGGACAATTTTGTGTACATGAAATCCAAATAAAAATCTGTTTAAATTACAGGGTGTAATGCAACAAAATAGGACAAACACCAAGGGGGATGAATACTTTTGCAAGGCACTGTATATAATGAACATGAGTTAAATATTAAAGCATTAAATCTCTCACTAAAAGCTTCACTCATACACAGGGGCGGCCTGTTCAATAGGGCGATATGGGCGACGCACTGCCAAACGGGAAAAGGAAGGGATTTTTTTTCTAATCAATCATATCACGGCAACAGTAGTTATCAGTGTTGTAATCTATACGTCTGATCTGCCACAGTGCCACACTGCCACTAAATGTCGAATCAGGCTAAAGTCGTGCTTCAAATGGCTCCCCCCCCCTTTTGGGGCGATTTCAGTCAGGTTGAAAATCGCCCAGAAGTCTGTAATAGACTCCCATGTAAAATCTATTTTTTTCAAATTTCAGAGCCTTCAATACAATCTCAATGGGTGTCTGTGGGCTTGCACTTACGCGCTTTCGTCATACGTTACGTAACCATGAACGTAACTGAGAAAAGAGTGGATTGTTTGAAAGAAGTTCCTTTTTGTCGGCGATTCGCGAACAAATGAAGATAAATTGGCAACGAAACAATTAGGACCTCCCAGACCAAATTTAATAATTCAACAGGTTTCTACTAAAGGCGGAAAGTCCTACACCCGAGGATTTTCCAAAAAATTGTCTACGAACGAAAAAAAGACATTGCCACTCACTCAACTGGATGACGAGGGATACAGGCTAGCTGTCCGCCGCCACAACGATGAGGTTAGTGTTGATAATCACAAGTTTACTGGATGTGGATATGGTGTAATAAAGGCAGTTTATTCAGAGGTAAATATATCTGGAATCGCGTTCACGGACCCGTTCGTCAAACTCTTAGGGAGCTATAAATTAAGCCCCATTACTTACCATATCAGATAAGAGAAATTGCTGCAGCTACATATATTTTACATCCTGGCCCTACATAGTTCACTATTTGCATCACTTACCAAAATATTACATGTGGTCATATATGCTTGGAAAGTGGAGATGCCATAGAACGTCAAAAAAGTAAACATTGCTGGAGACACATTGCCGTTTTGGAGAAGACATCGCGTTTGCTAGCGAAGAGATTTGTTGTGGCAAATGAACTTGGGCTGGGAATTGCCAGGAACCTCACGATAAGATATATGCATCAGCATTGCGAGTCTCATGATTCTATACGTATTGCGATTCGATACTGTGATTTTATTGCGCACCATATGTCTGTTGCAGAGGGATCAGAAAGCCATGAGAACGAGTTTTGATCAGTCATGGAAATAAAAGTGCTGAAAACAAATTTGCTCCCAATGTGAAAAGATTGAGAACAAGCTATGAAGGAACAATAATGGTGTTTTGGTGCAGGTACAGCCAACTAGCGCTAAAATATTGCGATATTGTCAATACAGTATATCGTAAAGTATCACTATGTAACTCGATTTCTTTCACCCCAATCCCTCAAATTAACGGTAAATAACTGAATTGTTTGCCCCACATTTAGCTAAGATGATTAGCTAGCCAGCTAAAATGTTTTATTTAGTTAGCAGTCGCATCTACAATAGTTTACTGTCAATAACATGTCTCCAAAAATGACGTGGTGTCTCCAATTGTGTTGACATTTTACAATTGCAATGCGCATCCATGAGTATCCACTTTCTGTAGCTCAGCTGGTAGAGCATGGTGCTTGTAACGCCAAGGTAGTGGGTTCGATCCCCGGGACCACCCATACACAAAAATGTATGCACGCATGACTGTAAGTCGCTTTGGATAAAAGCGTCTGCTAAATGGCATATTATTATTATTATTATTATTATGTGAAGAGAGCCCCGAAACATTGTGTGCAGACATTTTATGCAATAAATGAAGTAGGTTCAATCTAGTAGTTCTGATCTTCTGATTGGTCCTGATGAGTTGGGCGAGGTCCCCTGCAGGCTACTGTCACTGTTGCATTGGCTCTGAGTCGGGTTCTCTGTCTTCAAATGTTCAGCCTAAGAGAGGGGATTTTTGTGTGTGTGTGTGTGTGTGTGTGTTTAACAGTGATGATGTGTGTGTGTGTGTGTGTGTGTGTTTAACAGTGATGATGTGTGTGTGTGTGTGTGTGTGTTTGTGTGTGTGTGTGTCCTCAGAGCAAGAACTCGTGAGTTGGAAGAACTGAGAGGCCTATGGCGTGGGTGTTGTCCTTGGCCACCTGCTGACAAGGCTGACAAGATAGGACCCTTTTGTCCATTGTTATTGGATAGGAACAGAACTTATAACCAGCTCCTGACCTAAATAGATCTTAGCACAACATTTTACTCAACATATCATATTCCATATTCACTATAACAAATATATTTACTACGACATTAGCAAGAACCGCCACATCCTCAGCCGGCTAATCCAGTGTGTGAAGTTTTGCGGAGTGTTTGAGTTAGCTTTGCGAGGCAAAGATGAAACTGAGGGCTCCACCAACCCTGGTAAGCCAACACTTTTGAGATCAGTCAATAAATGCTTCTGGTATTGACTTATATGCTGCCCCTGTCTTCATGTTGTTGCTGGACATATCTTTTTTTAAATGTGTGTAGGTCACCTAAATCATCAGAAAAATTGCCCCTCCTGAGAATTTTTTCAGGAGCCGCCACTGCTCATACATAAGTTATACTTAAACCCGAAATGGTTCTCCAGTAGATTATTAAGAAAGGTTCATCCTTTGTTCAAAAAGGGCCTTTTTGCCTTCATACAGATTACAACATCATTTCCGACTAATTGAAAATGAAACTTTGTTTAAAGTATAGCCCTTTGTTAAACAAGCCATAAAAAGTTGGTTACAATTTCAATTTTATCCTCCAGAAAAGATAGAACAAATATTACAAAAAATATTATGGTTAAACTCAAATATACTGATTGATAAAAAACCATTATTTATAAAAAAAATTACAAAAGTATTATATTTATTAATGATATTATGAATAGAAACGTTATGTCACATATGCAGCTAACAAAGATATATGGGAACGTCAGCTCTATCCAAAATTACAACCAACTGATTTCAGAAAAGTGGAAAAGGGAGAAGGTAGGGAACTTGTTTGTCTGCCATATATTAAAGATACAAATTGTCTGAAAAGGATTAGCATAAACAGAAAAAATATACCCGTTTTATTTGAGGACCATTTTTTTTACAGCTGCGCCATACTGGTTGCAAAATAAATGGGAAGACATTTTCGATGTACCGATTCCCATGGCACATGGTGTATGCACTGATACAAAAAACAACACTTGATTCAACACTTCCAGTTTTTCAATTTATATTATTATACAAAATTCTTGCCACCAACAGAATGCTATATACACTATGTGGACACCTGCTCGTCGAACATCTCATTCCAAAATCATGGGCATTAATATGGAGTTGATCCCCCCTTTGCTGCTATAACAGCCTCCACTCTTCTGGGAAGGCTTTCCACTAGATGTTGGAAGATTGCTGTGGGGACTTGCTTCCATTCAGCCACAAGAGCATTAGTGAGGTAGGGCACTGATGTTGGGCGATTAGGCCTGGCTCTCAGTTGGCGTTCCAATTCATCCCAAAGGTGTTTGATGGGGTTGAAGTCAAATCTCGACAAACCATTTCTGTACGGACCTCGCTTTGCGCACAGGGGCATTATCATGCTGAAACAGGAAATGGCCTTCCCCAAACTGTTGCCAGAAAGTTGGAAGCACGGAATCGTCTGGACTGCCAGAATGTCATTGTATGCTGTAGCGTTAAGATTTACCTTCACTGGAACTAAGGGGATTAGTCCGAACCATGAAAAACAGCCCCTGACCATTATCCACCTCCTCCACCAGACTTTACATTTGGCACTATGTATTCGGGCAGGTAGCGTTCTCCTGGATCATTTATTCTGGTATTGCCCCTATGTAGCTTGTTTCTGGTTACAGGTTCAGGAATGGTAAAAAAAATCACAACATTCACTTAAAATGTACCTTACAAATAGCAGTGTTGGGCACTTTGGGAAGCCATAGTCAATCAATCAATAATATAATAATACTCGTCTTTGCCTAGAGTTTGCAAAGATGTCATCAAGGCAAAGGGGTGGCTATTTGAAGAATCTCAAATATAACATATATTTTGATTTGTTTAACACTTTTTTGGTTACTGCATGATTCCATATGTGTTATTTCATAGTGTTGATGTCTTCACTATTATTCTACAAAGTAAAACATTGTAAAAAGTGAAGTAAAACCCTTGAATGAGTAGGTGCGTCCAAACTTTTGACTGGTAGTGTGTATACAAGTATATTGTATATATAGTACCAGTCAAATGTTTGGACGCACCTACTCATTCAAGGGTTATTCTCTCAACCAGCTTCATGAGGTAGTCACCTGGAATGCATTTCAACGGGTGCTTCCTGCTTAAGTACCGTCCATAGTTAGGATCCCTGTCGTTGACTACATATACGTTTATGTATATATTTATAATATGCCATTTAGCAGACGCTTTTATCCAAAGCGACTTACAGTCATGTGTGCATACATTTTTACATATGGGTGGTCCCGGGGATCAAACCCACTACCCTGGCGTTACAAGCGCCATGCTCTACCAATTGAGCTATCTTATGCCAATTGTCGGAGGTCTTGGCAAGTTCAGTGGGACAGGGTCTAGGTCTACCGATGTATAGTCATATTTAGAGAGAGAGAGAGAGAGAGAGAGAGAGATCATGATAGTGCTCCCTCATTTTTCAGCATGTTTTTACAAAAATATAGATTTAGAGTTAGATAAACATGGATTTTTCCGCAGGGACATATACAGGATGCTACCCTCCACAGCATAACCTTTACTCCAAATTAAAACTCCAAACCTACGACCTGATATTGGACAAAATTACCTGGAAAGATTCCTACTACCAAAGATTCTTATTTCCAAGGACTATACAGCAAATGCTCTGGCAAACCAACGACCTGGAAAAGAAGCACAACAGAATCCTGAAAACGCCCACCAACCTGGAACTGAAGCTACTTTTAAAGCCAAGAAGAAAAACACATTACAATAATCTATTTTACTTTATAAGGACTGCAAGTTAAAGCTACCAAGCTTTGCTAGGACAGAACAGATCCGGCTGCAACTTCAGTTAGCACTGAGGTGTGAAGGGAGAGGTGTCAAAGCCCTTGAGCCCAACAATGGCAGGAGAGTTTCACAGCCTCCCCCACCCAAATGCAGAGGCCTTTGAAGCCCCCTCCCTCTGTGCAGAGGTCATTACAATACAGTACCCCCTGGTTTCATCTCTATTTTGAACTGATATGCAGCCAGGACACTTCAATTGTAAATTACCTCAATAAGAAACAATATTGTTGCTTTGATCACATCAGAAGATATCTCCTCGCAATCTCCAAAATACAACAGCCACAGGACAACTTTGTTTGGACGTCGTAAAGGACCATTCGCCGAAACTGAAGAGACATAGCTAGCTAACAGCCTCCTTTTGCACGTAAAAAAAAAACAAAAAACGGTGGACTAGCTAGCTAGCTGGGATTTTCTACAAGGAATCTGCCTCCCCAAAAAAAGCTTCTCCCAAGCGGGTGTGATACCTACTCCCGTTGCCTGCTGCACTGCTGCTTGGATTCCACCTGGCGATCTGTTCACCGTCTGCCCTGGCCTGTCTCCCCCTGTCTGATACAGGTACCCCCGCCACACTCCCCCCTCTCTCCCGAGCTTTCACTCGCCTCCAGCACACACACACTTACACCTCCTCGCAATCTCCAAAATACAACAGCCATCTCTCCCGAGCTTTCTCTCGCCTCCAGCACACACGCACTTACACACACACCGCAGACTTTGGACTGATCTGAATTTTAGGTTGGCTAATTAACTTGTGAACCTTATTATGCTTTAATTAACTAGTACAGGCCTACTATTTATTTATTCTATCTCACACTTTTATAGCCTACTGGACTCATAGAGAGCTACTCTCTCAAGTTATCTTGTTGTGGCGAGTGACTCTTTGAACTTACAATGGCTAGGTCCCAAGTCGTTATGTTTGTTTCTTGTGCTTTATTCTATTCACCACATGACTCCTGAACATTTGTTGTCTATGAACTTGCTTGTTTACCCAACCGTGGGACAGATGGTTTGTTCCCACACTCGGGACTCTGACTCATTTAGTTACACGGACTCTCCCATCCTATTCTAGCCACCTCTCGCCGGCTTTGTATTCATGTTACCTGATGAAATTGCTGTACAATATGATCTTGTTGCCATCTGATGCACATTCAAATGTCATAAATCAACACTGCAGAGCTCTCCCTGTCCTCTGCCGTGCCCTGATTGTATTACTGCTGATGATATCTGGAAATGTGCATGTACACCCTGGCCCATCTACTGTTGCTAGCCCCAATTCTGACTTGTGCTCTGATATCTGCTTCACTGATTTCTGCTCTCGTAAAAGCCTGGGTTTTCTGCACGTTAACACTAGAAGCTTATTACCTAAAATGTATAAATTGAAAGTGTGGGTTCACAGCTCCAATCCAGATGTGTTGGTCATTACTGAGACGTGGTTAAGAAAGAGTGTTTTGAACACTGATGTTAACCTTTCTGGTTATAACCTTTTTCAGCAAGACAGATCTTCCAAAGGTGGTGGAGTGGCAATCTTTACCAAGGAACACCTTTAGTGCTTGGTTGTCTCCACCAAGTCTGTCCCCAAACAATTGGATTTGCTGGTTTTAAGCATTAAACTTTCAAATAGCTCTTTGTTGAATGTTGTGGGTGTTATCGTCCACCATCAGCACCGGCCTGTACCCTACCTGCCCTTCTCAGATTATTACCAATTCCACAAGGTATGACTCCAAACACCCAGAAAAGGCTACTCTCCTTGATGTTATCCTCACAAATAATCCTGATAGGTATCAGTCTGGTGTTTTCTGTAATGACCTTAGTGATCACTGTTTTACAGCCTGTGTTCGTAATGGCTGCTCAGTGAAACGACCTGTCCTGATTTGTCATAGACGCTTGCTAAAAAACTTGAATGAGCAAGCCTTCCTTCATGACCTGGCCTCTGTAAATTGGTATAGAACCAGCTTGATCCCCTCTGTCGAAGATGCTTGGACCTTCCTTTTTTATATTTTCAGTGGTATTGTTAACAAACACGCCCCCATAAAGAAAAGGAGAATTTTAAAACAGGTTCAGCCCCTGGTTCGACCGTGATCTGGCAGAGTTACTCCACCTCAAGAATTCCATTTGGCGAAGGCTCGGCACACGCATACTCAGGCTGACTGGCTGCCGTTCAGGCAAATGAGAAATAAGTGCACTCAGGCTATCCGGAAGGCCAAAGTTAGTTACTTTAAGGAGCAGTTCTCTCTCTGTGGGTCGAACCCCAAGACGTTCTGGAAAACGGTGAAAGACCTGGAGAATAAACCCTCCTCCTCACAGCTGCCCATGTCCCTTAATGTTGATGATGTGGTTGTTACTGACAAGGAGCACATAGCTGAGCTCTTTAATCACCACTTCATTAAGTCAGGATTCCTATTTGACTCAGCCATGCCTCATTGCCCGTCCAACATTTCCTCATCTCCCACCCCTTCTAATGCGACTAGCCCCGATGCTCCTCCCTCTTTTTCCCCTGCCCCGCTACAAAGTTTCTCCCTGCAGGCGGTCACTGAGTCTGAGGTGCTAAAGGAGCTCCTTAAACTTGACCCCCAAAAAAACATCTGGGTCAGAAGGTTTAGACCCTTTCTTCTTTAAGGTTGCTGCCCTTATCATCACCAAGCCTGTCTCTGACCTTTTTAACCTGTCTCTCCTCTCTGGGGAGGTTCCCATTGCTTGGAAGGCAGCCAATGGTGCATCCTTTATTTAAAGGAAGAGATCAAGCTGATCCTAACTGTTATTGGCCAATTTCTATTTTGCCCTGTTTATCAAAGTGTTGGGAAAACTTGTCAATAATCAACTCACTGGCTTTCTTGATGTCTACAGTATTCTCTCTGGTATGCAATCTGGTTTCCGCTCAGGTTATGGATGGGTCACTGCAAACTTAAATGTCCTAAATTATGTCACCATTGCCCTTGATTCTAAGCAATGTTGTGCTGCTATTTTTATTCACTTGGCCAAAGCTTTTGATACGGTAGACCATTCCATTCTTGTGGGCCGGCTAAGGAGTATTTGTCACGAGTTGCTAAGCCAGAACCCAGAAGCAGACCAGGACAAGGTAAGTTGAAACGAAGGTGAGTGTTTATTTACAAGTTCAAGAGTGATGCTGAGTAATCCAGGGAACAGAGCGGGCGGCGTTGATTAGTTGTTGGGGGTGCAGTGGTTGATCCCATCCTGGGTCGGCAGCCGCCGACCACCAGGCAGAGGTTGGATGAAGGTTCCGGACGGGTGACTGCAGATGGAACAAAACGGGGGTAAGTAAGCAACAAACCAACAAGGTGCAAAAACAACAAAACTAACGCTAGGCTCTAAGACTGATACTCTGGTAAACCTACTGTTCATGGCTAACGATCCGGCAGGGAATGGATGTTAGGCCAGAGCCTAAGAAGGGTGATGATCAGGACCAGGTGTGCAGATTGCTGATGGGATGCAGGTGCGGAAATCAAGAGAGCTCCCCGGAGCGTTCCAGAACCCTCGGGAAACTGGAGATCACGAACATAACAACTAGTCCACAGACAGGACCCGACTCAGACTGCCGGGATCGTTACAGTATTGGTGTCTCTGAGGGGTCTTTGGCCTGGTTTGCTAACTACATCTCTCAAAGAGTGCGGTGTATTATGTCAGAACATCTGCTGTCTCAGCCACTGCCTGTCACCAAGGGAGTACCCCAAGACTCGATCCTAGGCCCCACGCTCTTCTCAATTTACATCAACAACATAGCTCAGGCAGTAGCAAGCTCTCTCATCCATTTATATGCAGATGATACAGTCTTATACTCAGCTGGCCCGCCCCGGATTTTGTGTTAAATGCTCTACAACAAAGCTTTCTTAGTGACCAACAAGCTTTCTCTTCCCTTAACCTTGTTCTGAACACCTCCAAAACAAATGTAATGTGGTTTGGTAAGAAGAATGCCCCTCTCCCCACCGGTGTGATTACTACCTCTGAGGGTTTAGAGCTTGAGGTAGTCACCTCATACAAGTACTTGGGAGTATGGCTAGACGGTACACTGTCCTTCTCACAGCACCTTTAATGCTTTAATGCATCTTTAGTGAGTGCATACATTTTTTTTTTCATACTGGCCCCCCGTGGGAAACGAACCCACAACCCTGGCGTTGCAAACGCCATGCTCTACCAACTGAGCTACATCCCTGCCGGCCATTCCCTCCCCTACCCTGGACCAATTGTGCGCCGCCCCATGGGTCTCCCGGTCGCGGCCAGCTACGACAGAGCCTGGATTCGAATCAGGATCTCTAGTGGCACAGCTAGCACTGCGATGCAGTGCCTTAGACCACTGCGCCACTCAGGAAAAAATAGCCGCCCTTTGCCTTGATGACAGCTTTGCCCACTCTTGGCATTCTCTCAACCAGCTACATGAGGTAGTCACCTGGAATGCATTTCAGTTAACAGGTGTTTCTTGAGATTTATTTCCTTCCTAATGCGTTTGAGCAAATCAGTTGTGTTGTGACAAGGTAGGGGGTATACAGAAGATAGCCGTATTTGGTAAAAGACCAAGTCCATATTTTGGCAAGAACAGCTCAAATAAGCAGAGGAAAACGACAGTCCATCATTACTTTAAGACATGAAGGTCAGTCAATATGGAACATTTCAAGAACTTTGAAAGTTTATTCAAGTCCAGTCGCAAAAACCATCAAGCGCTATAATGAAACTGGCTCTCATGAGGACCGCCACAGGAATGGAAGACCCAGAGTTACTTCTGCTGCAGAAGATAAGTTCATTAGAGTTACCAGCCTCAGAAATTGCAGCCCAAATAAATGCTTCACTGAGTTCAAGTCACAGACACATCTCAACATCAACTGTTCAGAGGGGACTGTGCGAATCAGGCATTTATGGTAGAATTGCTGCAAAGAAACCACTACTAAAGGACACCAATAATAATAAGAGACCTGCTTGGGCCAAGAAACACGAGCAATGGACATTAGACCGGTGGAATTGTGTCCTTTGGTCTGGAGTCCAAATTTGAGATTTTTGGTTCCAACCGCCGTGTCTTTGTGAGACGTGGTGTGGGAGAACGGATGATCTCCGCATGTGTAGTTCCCACCGTAAAGGATGGAGGAGGAGGTGTTATGGTGTGGGGGTGCTTTGCTGGTGACACTGTCTGTGATTTATTTCGATTTAAAGGCACAATTAACCAGCATGGCTACCACAGCATTCTGCAGTGATACGCCATCCCATCTGGTTTGGGCTTAGTGGGACTATCATTTGTTTTTCAACAGGACAATGACCCAACACACCTCCAGGCTGTGTAACGGCTATTTTACCAAGAAGGAGAGTGATGGAGTGCTGCATCAGATGACCTGGCCTCCACAATCCCCCAACCTCAACCGAATTGAGATGGTTTGGGATGAGTCGGACCGCAGAGTGAAGGAAAAGCAGACAACAAGTGCTCAGCATATGTGGGAACTCCTTCAAGACTGTTGGAAAAGCATTCCAGGTGAAGCTGGATGAGAGAATGCCAAGAGTGTGCAAAGCTGTCATCAAGGCAAAGGGTGGCTATTTGAAGAATCTAAAATCTAAAATATATTTTGATTTGTTTAACACTTTTTTGGTTACTACATGATTCCATATGTGTTATTTCATAGTTTTGATGTGTTCACTATAGATAGATAGATAGATAGATAGATAGATAGATAGATAGATAGATAGATAGATAGATAGATAGATAGATAGATAGATAGATAGATAGATAGATAGATAGATAGATAGATAGATAGATAGATAGATAGATAGATAGATAGATAGATAGATAGATAGATAGATAGATAGATCTATTTTTAATTAGACAGGCAATGTGCTTTAGATGAATAGGCCTTGTCTCAAATGTCACTGTATTCCTAATAAGTAGGATGCCATTTGGAACGTATCCGTGGTAACAACACGTGATAAGATGGTAAGATGTGTCAGTTGATAGAATATAGAATGTAGGATATAGAATGTAGGATATAGAGATAATAGAATATAGAATGTAGGGATATAGAATGTAGGATATAGAGATAATAGAATATAGAATGTAGGATATAGAATGTAGGATATAGAGATAATAGAATATAGAATGTAGGATATAGAATGTAGGATATAGAGATAATAGAATATAGAATGTAGGATATAGAATGTAGGATATAGCGATAATAGAATATAGAATGTAGGATATAGAGATAATAGAATATAGAATGTAGTATATAGAATGTAGGATATAGAGATAATATAATATAGAATGTAGGATATAGAATGTAGGATATAGAGATAATAGAATATAGAATGTAGGTGTTGTGTCAATTCCTGACTACAAGCTACAAGCCTAAATCCACCCAGGGTGCTCAAAGCACTCCCAACCTGCAGGGGCAACCATGCAACCGGAGCTGTTGAAACCAACCACCAGGAAGTGCTCTGGGGACCATATTAACGTGCGCACCCACAAGCAGTGCATGTGCATGGCATCGAAATGTTTGGTAAAAGCTTACTTGGCTCTCACTCATTCCTGAGAAGAGATACCAATGACCACGGCTCCTGATCATCCAAAGACGCAACTGGTAGGACAGAATGTGTTGTGAATTCATGCTTCTATATGCCCTTTTGTTTGGTTGTAACATACAATACAATTATTAATTAAATTAAATAGTGAAGACTTCATTATGTGAACGTAGAACTTGACAGTAACGTTACTATAATCATGTGTATTGTTAAATGTTTAATTAGGATATTGATATTTAATTATTAACTTGCAATGATCCTAGGTTAATCTAAATGATGAAATGATTGTTTGGTTAGGTTTGAGGATTCAGTAACATTAGTTTATGCTTATTTTTGAGAAAGTGGAATTGAGAGTTATTTGTAACTAATCCATGGGTTTTGTTTGTGTGTTTTGAAGGTTATCAACCTATTCTGTTCCATCTTTATGACAATAAAAAATCATAAAGTGAACAGTTTTGAGTTGTCCTTTGCGTTCATCAAGGATAAAGCCGTTTTCAAGTTTGGGCAGAGCTGTGGTCAGCCAGAAATCACGCAGAACTTGACAGTTGATAACCAGCGCGGCAGTGAGGACGAGGATCAAAGGCCTGAAGTCAAGCTGTCGACGCAAAGGAAGAATTGCCTGTGAAACTCTACACCATGGCCAAGGAAACTTTTGGGGAAAACAGTCAAGCAACTGAAGCAAGAGCGGACCTTAGCCAAATCTGCTTTCACCAGACAAGCGAACTACCTGAGTAAAGCTGCAGCTGGTATGATTAAGCATGAACTACAAGAGGAGTTCAGCAAGCTCAGTTCCCTGGCTAGAAGTGTCGGTGATTCAAATGATGACTACGCGGCTGGCCTACTGGCTGAAGCGGGAACTAAGGGAGATGAAGAGGTCAAGCTCGACAAGGACCAGCATGCTGATCTTGAAAGGATGATTGAAGAGTGCGACATGAAATTGGAGGAAATCCGAGAGGCAGTCCAATTCAACCTCTGGCCAAGATACGGTAAAGAGGAGGTAGACTTTGCAATCCAAGAAGCGGAGAAAGCCTGTGACAGAGCCAAAGAAACCCCCGTCACTGCTATTAACAGGGACGGCTATGAACTACAACTGGAAAGAGCGAGGAAGCTAATCCATGATGCAAGTGAAAGCCTGAAAGACTGGGAAAAATGGGTCCCACACGATGAGACTGCAGATCTGAAAGGCAGAGTAAAAGATCTGAGAATATTCGGCAGTAACCTCGAGGCCAAAAGAACAGAATTCCTCATCGCACAGAGAATTGCAGAAGAGGACAGAAGACCTACAGAGCTTCAACCAAGAGCAGTCCCACAACCAGTGGTGAGAATAAAACCAACCAGTCTACCTAAATTCACTGGGCTTAGGAGGAATTTCCACAGATGGAGGAAAGACTGGGAGAGCCTGCAAAAGCAGGGAGAGCCGACTGGTTCAGTGGAGGTGAAGAAGTTTCAACTTCTTGACAGTGTGGACGAGAGAATATGTAGAGACCTGCGCCTGTCAACATATAACAGTGCTGAAGACATGTTTAGAGTACTCCAAAACCGGTATGGAAACAAGCCAACAATTGCTTTGGAGATAATTGAGGACCTGGAGAGGATCCCTCCTTTAAAGTCACACCAACCAAGGAAGGTTATTGACCTGATTCAAGCTGTGGAAAAGGCCCTGAATGACCTCACGGAGCTCGAAAGCAGTGGAGCCATAAAGAATCCCCTTGTCATCAGATCCATAGAGAGCAAGCTGCCGGATAACATGAAGAGGGACTGGCTGACATTCATGGTCAACCCAAGAAATGGAGTCACACCTGACAATCACTTCGACAGCCTTCTAAGATTTTTAAAGACACAAGAGGACATACTGGAGAAACTAGACCAGTTGGGTGTAAGTGAAAACCCTGAAAAGCAAGCTACGTACCCGGAGAAGCGGTATGCTTCCACAAGGTCCACGAGAAAGGGAGGATGCGTTGTGTGTGGAGATGAAAAGCACCATGAGAAGATTTTCTTTTGTAAGCAGTTCAAAGAACTAAAGCCTAGTGAGAAGCTGAATGCTGTCGAAAGACTGGGAGCATGCAGAAGATGCCTCAGATGTCATGGAGAGGATGAGGAATGTACGGACACTTACCTTTGCAGAAACAGAGACTGCAAAAGAGGAAGCTCCTCGGATCACCATTTCTTTCTCTGCCTTAAAGGAGGGGCTAAGAGGAAAGAATACGTGAAGGTGGAAAAACCCAGCACCAGGAGGCAAACATTCACAGAGGAGCAAGAGAGATTAATACGTGAGCTCACCCCGGACGTGGCAGAAAAATTCAGGAATGCTTTCACCAACATGGCAAAATCACACTGCACTGGAGGAAGCCTTCCTGGGGTAAGGGACTCAAGCACACGTGAATTACCAGTTATTCTTATGCTTCTCGAAGTAACTACTAACGCAGGGCAGAAAATTGGAACTCTCATTGACTTAGCATCAGACACCAACTACATCACTCACACAGCCGCCAGGAGACTGAAGCTTCGAAGTGAAAGGATCACACTAGTCGTCCATGGAGTTGGAGGCATGGCCATGAAGGTGAAGACCAAAAGATACTTACTCAAGGTGAGAGTCAAGACACCAAGAGGCACGGAGAAAGCTCATGAGCTGATCTGTTATGGGTTGGATGAGATTGCAAAATTTCACAGAGCAATCAAAGCATAACACCTTAGGAAGTTCTTCCCCGATACCAACCTGGAAGACCTTCACAGACCAGAACATGTTGAGCTTCTCATAAGCCACCGGGAAGGAAGACTTGCTCCACAGAGAGTAAAGGTAGTAGGAGATCTTGTCCTGTGGGAGAGCCCTTTAGGAAAGACCGTTGGAGGAGCACATCCAGACCTCTGTGAAGTAGTGGACATGGCCCTGCACAATTCTGAAACTCATTTTGCACGATCTATGAGAATCACAGCAGTAAAGTATCAAGAAATTGCTGAGATGCAAGAATCTAGAGCTGAAACTAAAACCACTGTTATTGGCAAAGAGTTCTTGGACTGGTGGAAGTGGGACAGCATTGGTGCGGCCTGTGAACCCATGTGTGGAGGATGTCGTTGTGGTAACTGTCAACCAGGAGGCAAAGACATGACTCTTAGTGAAGAAAGAGAGCTTGAGATAATCAGGCAAGGTCTCAGTTACGTGGAGTCAGATGTGCATAGTCAGGAGCCTCACTGGGACACAAAATACCCTTGTATTGAAGATCCAAGTTCCCTGCCCAACAACAGAAGCGCAGTGGAAGCCACGTTTCTGAGGACGGAGAAACAACTCAAGAGAGAACCAGATTGGCGTGCAGCATACACAACTCAGGTTCATGAGATGGTGGAAAGGAAGGCAGCAAAGAAACTCACTAGAAAGACCATTGCCGACTGGAAAGGTCCAGTATGGTACGTCAGTCACTTGATAGTACCAAACCCACACTCTATAACTACACCTGTCCGACTGGTATGGAACAGCAGCCAGAGGTTTAGAGGAAGCAGCATGAATGACCTTCTTCTGAAAGGGTCTGATGTACTTAATCCTATTCGAGCGGTACTGCTAAGGTTCAGGAGAGGAATCCATGCTGCTCTCGGCGACATCAAAAAGATGTACAATTCTGTGTGGCTCGAAGACCTGGAGATGCACCTCCATAGATTCCTCTGGAGAGACGGTGATGATGGGGACATTGAGGAATATGCCATCACCAGGGTCAACATGGGCGATCGACCAGCAGGGTGTATCGCACAACTAGCCATGAGAGAAACAGCGAAGTTGCCCATGTTCACACATCTGAAAGAGGAACGGAGGGTCCTTGAAGAGGATTCCTACGTAGATGACATCCTGACATCCCATAATGACCTGGAAAAGCTAGACGGAACCACCAAAAAAGTCGAAGAAATCCTAAAGGCAGGTGGATTCTTCCTCAAGCCGTGGGTCCGATCAGGCCAAAGTGGGAGGCAAAGATCTACATCAGAACATCCAACATCATCAGATGAAGTCTTCATCCTCCCCAACCAAGTGAGAGAAGGAGACAACAGAGCCCTTGGAGTTGGTTATTTAGTCGAATCAGACAAACTGTACCTCATGACCTCGATAAACTTCTCAAAGAGACAAAAGAAGATGAGGATCAGTCAAGATCTCGTTGGAGAGGAAGTGAGAATGAAAACTCCAAACCCACTGACCAGAAGGCAACTGCTTAGCCAAGTAGCTAGTTTGTATGACCCAATAGGCCTTGCAACACCTGCCAAACAGAAAGGAGCCATTTTAGTCAGAAAAGCATTCCAAGAAACTGGAGGCAAAGCTCTAACAAGAGACACATGGGACACACCTCTGTCTGAGAAACTTAGAGGAGAAGCAATCCGCCTGTTTGAGGAATACAGACACCTCAACCAAATTACCTTCCATAGAAGCCTGACTCCAGTCAAAGGGATTGGAGAACCCTGGGGAATAACATTCTCAGATGGGAGCGACCAGAGTTATGGAGCAGTGGCATTCTTCAGGTGGGAGACCGAGCAAGGCATCCTGGTCCGTCTTGTTGAGTCCAAAGCCAAGCTTACACCACTTGACCAAAAGGGAGAACCAGTGAAGGCTGAAGTCTGTGGTGCTGTGTTCACTGCAAGACTCAGGAAATACATTGAAAAGCACAGTCGGATGCAAGTAGGACGTTGGATCCATCTGGTAGATAGTCAAACTGTGCTGGGTGCAATCCAAAGGGACAGTTATGGGTACCAGACCTTTTTGCAAACAGAGTGGGAGAGATCCAGAAGTCCACATCAGTTGAGGACTGGAGATGGATTCCAGGTGAGCAAAACATTGCTGACCTCATGACAAGAGGAGCAACCCCAGAGGACCTCAAAGAGAACTCTGTGTGGCAGAACGGCCCAGAGTTTCTGAAACGACCTGTAGAGGATTGGCCGACAAAGTCAGCCAAAGAAGTCGCTGCAGATGCCAAAGAAGGCATAAACAAGCTCCAAAGGAAATGTTTTACAGCAGCACTGACCCGAGCGCAGGTGGGGAAAAAGATCCAACATGCTCCACGTATACCAATATCTCCAACCTCTGACAAAGGGAAAGACCTGCAAAGCAGCCCTAATGGAAGAGGGCAACAAATCCAAGTCCAAAGACCACCTTCTGGTTATTCAGTGGGGAATATCCTTAACATCAGCAAGTTCAGCAGTTTAACCAGGTTGACAAGAGTCATTGCCTGGGTGTGGAGAGCTGCCACAAGGTGGAAAGAAATGCTAGCCAAGACCACCACCACAAGCAAGCCAAAGAAAAAGGAAATTCCTTCAGCTCTTGAGATCAAGTCCAGAATCAAGAAAGCTACACTTACCATCATGGAGTGTGAAGATGCACTCAGGGATCTCTTCCTTGCAGCCCAAAAGGATGTAACCTGGCCAGACACCACACTCAGCAGGCTTGCTGTGGTCAAAGAGGAAAACACTGGACTCTTGCTCTGTGGAGGAAGATTCCAAATCTTTAATGAAGAAAAAACTGCAGTACAGGCTTGCCAGAGTTATTGACGTTAACACTGACAAGAAGGGAATTGTGAGGGATGTATATCTCCGATCCTTCCCCAGCTACCCAGTCACAACTGTGAAGCCCACTAAAAAGATGGAAAAACATTCAATCAAGATACCAGCAACAGTTCTTCACAGGGATGTCAGACGGATAGTTGTCTTGCTTCCAGTTGAAGAGCAGCAGCAACAGGATCAAAAATAGAGTAACTGAATCCAACACATCACAGTTCTGTGTGACCTCCTTGGGTTGAAGAACCAGGAGGTCAAGTGGGAGGTGTTGTGTCAATTCCTGACTACAAGCTACAAGCCTAAATCCACCCAGGGTGCTCAAAGCACTCCCAACCTGCAGGGGCAACCATGCAACCGGAGCTGTTGAAACCAACCACCAGGAAGTGCTCTGGGGACCATATTAACGTGCGCACCCACAAGCAGTGCATGTGCATGGCATCGAAATGTTTGGTAAAAGCTTACTTGGCTCTCACTCATTCCTGAGAAGAGATACCAATGACCACGGCTCCTGATCATCCAAAGACGCAACTGGTAGGACAGAATGTGTTGTGAATTCATGCTTCTATATGCCCTTTTGTTTGGTTGTAACATACAATACAATTATTAATTAAATTAAATAGTGAAGACTTCATTATGTGAACGTAGAACTTGACAGTAACGTTACTATAATCATGTGTATTGTTAAATGTTTAATTAGGATATTGATATTTAATTATTAACTTGCAATGATCCTAGGTTAATCTAAATGATGAAATGATTGTTTGGTTAGGTTTGAGGATTCAGTAACATTAGTTTATGCTTATTTTTGAGAAAGTGGAATTGAGAGTTATTTGTAACTAATCCATGGGTTTTGTTTGTGTGTTTTGAAGGTTATCAACCTATTCTGTTCCATCTTTATGACAATAAAAAATCATAAAGTGAACAGTTTTGAGTTGTCCTTTGCGTTCATCAAGGATAAAGCCGTTTTCAAGTTTGGGCAGAGCTGTGGTCAGCCAGAAATCACGCAGAACTTGACAGTAGGATATAGAATGTAGGATATAGAGATAATAGAATATAGAATGTAGGATATAGAATGTAGGATATAGAGATAATAGAATATAGAATGTAGGATATAGAATGTAGGATATAGAGATAATAGAATATAGAATGTAGGATATAGAGATAATAGAATATAGAATGTAGGATATAGAATAGGATATAGCGATAATAGAATATAGAATGTAGGATATAGAATGTAGGATATAGAGATAATAGAATATAGAATGTAGGATATAGAATGTAGGATATAGCGATAATAGAATATAGAATGTAGGATATAGAGATAATAGAATATAGAATGTAGGATATAGAATGTAGGATATAGAGATAATATAATACAGAATGTAGGATATAGAGATAATAGAATATAGAATGTAGGATATATAATGTAGGATATAGAGATAATAGAATATAGAATGTAGGATATAGAGATAATAGAATATAGAATGTAGGATATAGAGATAATATAATATAGAATGTAGGATATAGAATAGGATATAGCGATAATAGAATATAGAATGTAGGATATAGAATGTAGGATATAGAGATAATAGGATATAGAATGTAGGATATAGAATAGGATATAGAATTTAGGATATAGAATGTAGGATATAGAATGTAGGATATAGAATGTAGGATATAGAGATAATAGAATATAGAATGTAGGATATAGAGATAATAGAATATAGAATGTAGGATATAGAATAGGATATAGAGATAATAGAATATAGAATGTAGGATATAGAATGTAGGATATAGAGACAATATAGACAACAAGTGCTCAGCATATGTGGGAACTCCTTCAAGACTGTTGGAAAAGCATTCCAGGTGAAGCTGGATGAGAGAATGCCAAGAGTGTGCAAAGCTGTCATCAAGGCAAAGGGTGGCTATTTGAAGAATCTAAAATCTAAAATATATTTTGATTTGTTTAACACTTTTTTGGTTACTACATGATTCCATATGTGTTATTTCATAGTTTTGATGTGTTCACTATTATTCGACAATGTAGAAAATAGTAAAAATAAAGAAAAACCCTTGAATGAGCAGGTGTGTCCAAACTTTTGACTGGTACTGTATATATATAAATATATATATATATATATATATATATATATATATATATATATTGTGATGTCACGAGAGGCTGTGTCCTGGAGGGACGTTACATCCCCCTGAGGTGGCTGCAAACCCAGACAGCTATGGCTCCATCTGCTGGTATGGTCGGGAACTCCAACCCTCTATGGCCAATCTTCCCACGCAGCTGAAACCAATCAGGAGCTGATGAGCTGAAGGTTTGTTGAAGGGAAGAGACACGGTCTCCAAGCTGGGCTCTCTGGAGGACAAGAGGGCTGCACGTCCACTTCCATGAGGAATATAAGGATTTGGAGATACTTACCTTTGGGAAATACTCACCTTTGGATATATGCACCTGTGGAAATACGTGTGGGACATTTGGAAGGACGTTTTGCTGGGTTGGCCACTAGCTGCAACGTGGAATACAGTAAGACTGGGGAAAAGTTATCTGAGCGAGGAGAGTTATGATTTTGGATGTGGAAGAGACATCCCTGAACTGTTAACCCTTAAAGAGCCACCAGAGAACAGAATTGTGTTATACTTTCGTTAGTTTCCCAAGACCTTTAATAAAATCCTTGTTTTGGTTGAACCTGGTCTCCTTGCACTACTTGAGCAATCCCGCTGAAAGCTGTGTAGCCTCTCGTGACATCACAGATGGTGGAGAATACAGGCACGCTCAAGCGTTAATAGTGCATGTCAGAGGAGGATACCGAAGGTTTGATCACCCAGTTTTCCAAGTTGGCCGTAGGCTCCCCGCCGACTGAAATGGAGGACATATTGAAAGCCCTTGTTGCTGGCCAGCAAGCCCAGATGCAAGCAAACGTGGCTCTCTTGGAGGAGCAAAAGAAAGCCAACCTTCTGAAGGCAGAGGAATTGCAGTTGCAGAGACAGAGGGTGGTCCAAAATACCCGCCCAATAAAGGCAAGTGACTTTATATCTAAGATGGGAGCTACCGATGACATTGAGGCATACCTGCATGCATTTGAGGCCACGGCCACTAGGGAAGCCTGGCCCAAGCAACAGTGGGTTGGTCTGTTAGCCCCCCTTCCTAACCGGGGAAGCGCTGAATGCTGTACGGGACCTGGGCCCTGACCAGGTTACTGACTATGATGCCCTGAAGTCTGAGATCCTCAGCAGATATGGACTCACAAAATTTGGTATGGCCCAGCGCTTTCACAGTTGGACCTTCCAACCAGACCAACCTCCTCGGGCGCAGATGCATGAACTTGTCCGAATCGCAAGGAAATGGCTGGATCCGCAGAGGAATACAGCAGCGGCGGTGGTGGAGGCCGTTGTGGTGGATCGTTACCTACGCGCCCTGCCTTATGAGGCAAAACGGTTCATCAGTCAACAGGCCTTGACCACGGCTGATCTGACCGTGGAAGCTGTGGAAAAGTACCAGGCCACAGCGGAGATGCTGAATGCTTCCCGAAAAGACCCCAGGAGTGCGGCCCCACCACAAATGGGAAGGACCCGTCCAAAGGACCCCCAAGGTCTCGAACCCAGCCACGTCAGGACTTATCCCGGCTCCAGGGGGAGCCAGAAACCAGGCGGGTCCAAGAAGAGTACACCAGGAGGGGGAAACTCGACAGTGTTACCGGTGTGGGGAGATGGGACATATCTCCTGGCAGTGTGGGAAACCCGCCGATGAACCTATGCCCACTGCGGAGTCCTCCAGCTCAGCACCCACACACCGTTTTGCCTCGCTCTTGGGAGTCGTAGATGGCGGCCCAGATCGACCCCCCACCTGCCCGGTAACTGTGAATCACCATGATGTGGAGGCCTTACTGGATTCTGTAGCCGGGCCACCCCTGGTGCGTAAGGATTTGGTGGGCCCAACGTGTCTGACCCCGGGGAAAGTCCTCCCAGTTTCCTGTGTCCATGGGGACACCAGAGAATACCCCATTACTGAACTTACAATGACCAGCACACGGGGAACCATACACACGACGGCGGGGTGGTTGATTCCCTCCCCGTCCCTGTCCTAATTGGACGAGACTGCCCAGCCTTTTACCCACTCTGGAGAGAGTCTCAGGAGAGGATAACCCGAGTACCTCGGAAACGGAGAGGCAAGACTCATCCTGGGAAGGCTCCGGTGCAATCCTCCGAATTACTCACTCCCGCCCGGGCTCTGATAGGGATGGCAGGTGCCCAGACCGACACAGAGACGGAGCTACAGAATCTGGACAAAGAACTGTCTGGTCTGAAGGGGACCGCTGAGAGGTATCGTTTGTTAAAGCAACAGTTAGACATGAAGACAGAAGAGTTAGATATCCTCCAGGCTAAACTCCAACAGAGCTCCTTCCCTAAGCAACAGGGGGAGCTGGAGAGGCTGCGCAGGACCATCGAGGAGTGTGAGGAGACCCTGCGCAGTAGTAAGGAGGTCCAGAAGAAGGCAGAGGAGAAGTACAAGGTGTTGGAGAACAAGATGAAGAATGCGGAGGCAGAGAGAGAGAAGGAACTGAAAGCTGCTCAACAGAAGCTAAACTCTGCTAAAACCAAGGCTGATGCGTTCAGTAAGAAACTCAAGGAGAGACAACAGGAGGCTGAGTCCCTGGTCCTAGAGGTGGAGGAGTTGAAGAGAGAGCAGGCTGGCAAGCACCACGGCAATGCGGACGCCCTCTCCCGGCGTGATGCCTTCTTCGCTGCCTTTACCCGACGAGGACGTCGGTCCCGAGGAGGGGATGTGTGATGTCACGAGA
>NC_059215.1:27561360-27671360 GCF_020615455.1 Coregonus clupeaformis
ATGTAGGATATAGAAAGTAGGATATAGAGACAATAGAATATAGAATGTAGGATATAGAATGTAGGATATAGAGATAATAGAATATAGAATGTAGGATATAGAGATAATAGAATATAGAATGTAGGATATAGAATAGGATATAGAGATAATATAATATAGAATGTAGGATATAGAGATAATAGAATATAGAATGTAGAATATAGAATGTAGGATATAGAGATAATAGAATATAGAATGTAGGATATAGAATGTAGGATATAGCGATAATAGAATATAGAATGTAGGATATAGAATGTAGGATATAGAATGTAGGATATAGAGATAATAGAATATAGAATGTAGGATATAGAATGTAGGATATAGAGATAATAGAATATAGAATGTAGGATATAGAATGTAGGATATAGAGATAATAGAATATAGAATGTAGGATATAGAATGTAGGATATAGAGATAATATAACACAGAATGTAGGATATAGAGATAATAGAATATAGAATGTAGGATATAGAATGTAGGATATAGAGATAATAGAATATAGAATGTAGGATATAGAATGTAGGATATAGAGATAATAGAATATAGAATGTAGGATATAGAGATAATAGAATATAGAATGTAGGATATAGAATAGGATATAGCGATAATAGAATATAGAATGTAGGATATAGAATGTAGGATATAGAGATAATAGAATATAGAATGTAGGATATAGAGATAATAGGATATAGAATGTAAGATATAGAATAGGATATAGAGATAATAGAATATAGAATGTAGGATATAGAATAGGATATAGAGATAATAGAATATAGAATGTAGGATATAGAATGTAGGATATAGAGATAATAGAATATAGAATGTAGGATATAGAATGTAGGATATAGAGATAATAGAATATAGAATGTAGGATATAGAATAGGATATAGAGATAATAGAATATAGAATGTAGGATATAGAATGTAGGATATAGAGATAATAGGATATAGAATGTAGGATATAGAATAGGATATAGAATTTAGGATATAGAATGTAGGATATAGAATGTAGGATATAGAATGTAGGATATAGAGATAATAGGATATAGAATGTAGGATATAGAGATAATAGAATATAGAATGTAGGATATAGAATAGGATATAGAGATAATAGAATATAGAATGTAGGATATAGAATGTAGGATATAGAATGTAGGATATAGAGATAATAGGATATAGAATGTAGGATATAGAGATAATAGAATATAGAATGTAGGATATAGAATGTAGGGTATAGAATAGGATATAGAGATAATATAATATAGAATGTAGGATATAGAATGTAGGATATAGAATGTAGGATATAGAGATAATAGAATATAGAATGTAGGATATAGAATGTAGGATATAGAGATAATAGAATATAGAATGTAGGATATAGAATAGGATATAGAGATAATAGAATATAGAATGTAGGATATAGAATAGGATATAGAGATAATAGAATATAGAATGTAGGATATAGAATGTAGGATATAGAGATAATAGAATATAGAATGTAGGATATAGAATAGGATATAGAGATAATAGAATATAGAATATAGGATATAGAGATAATAGAATATAGAATGTAGGATATAGAATAGGATATAGAGATAATAGAATATAGAATGTAGGATATAGTATGTAGGATATAGAGATAATAGGATATAGAATGTAGGATATAGAATAGGATATAGAATGTAAGATATAGAATGTAGGATATAGAATGTAGGATATAGAATGTAGGATATAGAGATAACAGGATATAGAATGTAGGATATAGAGATAATAGAATATAGAATGTAGGATATAGAATAGGATATAGAGATAATATAATATAGAATGTAGGATATAGAGATAATAGAATATAGAATGTAGGATATAGAATGTAGGATATAGAGATAATAGGATATAGAATGTAGGATATAGAATGTAGGATATAGAGATAATAGAATATAGAATGTAGGATATAGAGATAATAGAATATAGAATGTAGGATATAGAATGTAGGATATAGAGGTAATAGAATATAGAATGTAGGATATAGAATGTAGGATATAGAATGTAGGATATAGAGATAATAGGATATAGAATGTAGGATATAGAATGTAGGATATAGAGATAATAGAATATAGAATGTAGGATATAGAATAGGATATAGTGTCACACCCTGGCTCTGGAGACTCTATATGTTGAGCCAGGGTGTGTAGATTCTATGTGTTCTAGTTCTGTGTTGTAGTTCTATGTGTTATATTTCTATGTTGGCCAGATTGGTTCCCAATCAGAGGCAACGAGTGTCAGCTGTTGCTGGTTGTCTCTGATTGGGAACCATATTTAAACAGTCTGTTTTTCCCTTAGTGTTTGTGGGATCTTGTTTCCGTTTGGTTTGTTCCGTGTTGGTTGTGTTAACCGTAGGACTGCACGTATCATTTGTTGTTTGGTTGTTCGTATTATCACTAAAGATAATAAAGATTAAGTATGTTTGCAAATAACGCTGCGCCTTGGTCTACTTCGTCTAACGATCGAGACAGAAGATCCCACCATATCAGGACCAAGCAGCGTGTCCAGGAGCAGGCAGCCTGGACATGGGAGGAAGCGCCGGGAAAGGAGCTGGAGAGGTCGGCGATGGCCCAGGTGGGCAAAGGGTGGTCCAGGGAGGACATGCTCGGGGGGAAAGGGCCATGGGCTAAGATTAAGGCCCTGGCGAGAGAGGAGCAACGGCGTCAACAGTGTCGTCGTCGGACGGACGAGAGGCAACCCCAAAAAAAATTTAGGGGGGGGCACACGGCTTGGGCGACTGGGCAGCAGGAGGCTGCCACAGGGCGATTTGGGAGGTTGGCAGAGGAAGCCGCCAGGTTACGGGGGCCACTGGTCAAAGAGGGGAAGGAAGTTGTAGAGGCACGGCGAGAGGTACTGGGGTGTGTTACCAGTCCGGTCCGGCCTGTTCCAGATCCCGGCGTAGGGCCAGTGGTGTGTGTCCCAAGTACGGTCCGGTCTGTTCCTGCTCCCCGCACCAAGGTAATGGTGCGAATCGCCAGCCCAGCCCGGCCTGTTCCTGCTCCTCGCACCAAGCCTACGGTGCGCGTCGCCAGCCCGGCCCGGCCTGTTCCTTCCACTCGCACCAAGCCTACGGTGCGCGTCGCCAGCCCGGCCCGGCCTGTTCCTGCCCCTCGCACCAAGCCTACGGTGCGCGTCGCCAGCCCGGCCCGGCCTGTTCCTGCCACTCGCACCAAGCCTACGGTGCGCGTCGCCAGCCCGGCCCGGCCTGTTCCTGCCCCTCGCACCAAGCCTACGGTGCGCGTCGCCAGCCCGGCCCGGCCTGTTCCTGCCACTCGCACCAAGCCTACGGTGCGCGTCGCCAGCCCGGCCCGGCCTGTTCCTGCCCCTCGCACCAAGCCTACGGTGCGCGTCGCCAGCCCGGCCTGTTCCTGCCCCTTGCACCAAGCCTACGGTGCGCGTCGCCAGCCCGGCCTGGCCTGTTCCTGCCACTCGCACCAAGTCTACGGTGCGCGTCGCCAGCCTGGCCCGGCCTGTTCCTGCCACTCGCACCAAAGCTACGGTGCGCGTCGCCAGCCCGGCCCGGCCTGTTCCTGCCACTCGCACCAAGCCAGGGGTGCGAGTCGTCAGCCCGGTCCGGCCCGTTCCTGCTCCACGCACCAAGCCAGGGGTGCGCATCGTCAGCCCGGTCCGGCCCGTTCCTGCTCCACGCACCATGCCAGGGGTGCGCTTTGTCAGCCTGGTACGGCCCGTTCCGGCTCCACGCACCAAGCCAGGGGTGCGCATCGTCAGCCCGGTCCGGCCCGTTCCTGCTCCACGCACCAAGCCAGGGGTGCGCATCGTCAGCCCGGTACGGCCCGTTCGGCCCACACACCAAGCCAGGGGTGCGCATCGTCAGCCCGGTCCGGCCCGTTCCTGCTCCACGCACCAAGCCAGGGGTGCGCATCGTCAGCCCGGTCCGGCCCGTTGCTGCTCCACGCACCAAGCCAGGGGTGCGCATCGTCAGTCCGGTCCGGCCCGTTCCTGCTCCCACGCACCAAGCCAGGGGTGTGCGTCGTCAGTCCGGCACAACCCGTGCCTGGGTCACCGGTGCCTGGTCAGGTACCGGTCAGCTGCTCCACACCGGAGCTGAAGCAATCCGCTCCTACGATGTCCAGTCCAGCTCCAGCCAGCGGGGCCAGACCGGACCAGGGGCGCTACGGGGGGATTATTGGAGGGTGGTGGTCAAGCCCGGAGCCGGAACCGCCTCCGAGGAGGAATGCCCACCCAGCCCTCCCCTGGTTTGTCTATGTTGAGGCGCGGTCGCAGTCCCGCGCCTTTGGGGGTACTGTCACACCCTGGCTCTGGGGACTCTATATGTTGAGCCAGGGTGTGTAGATTCTATGTGTTCTAGTTCTGTGTTGTAGTTCTATGTGTTATATTTCTATGTTGGCCAGATTGGTTCCCAATCAGAGGCAACGAGTGTCAGCTGTTGCTGGTTGTCTCTGATTGGGAACCATATTTAAACAGTCTGTTTTTCCCTTAGTGTTTGTGGGATCTTGTTTCCGTTTGGTTTGTTCCGTGTTGGTTGTGTTAACCGTAGGACTGCACGTATCATTTGTTGTTTGGTTGTTCGTATTATCACTAAAGATAATAAAGATTAAGTATGTTTGCAAATAACGCTGCGCCTTGGTCTACTTCGTCTAACGATCGTGAAATATAGAGATAATAGAATATAGAATGTAGGATATAGAATGTAGGATATAGAATAGGATATAGAGATAATATAATATAGAATGTAGGATATAGAATGTAGGATATAGAGATAATAGGATATAGAATGTAGGATATAGAGATAATAGGATATAGAATGTAGGATATAGAATGTAGAATATAGAGACAATAGAATATAGAATGTAGGATATAGAGACAATAGAATATAGAATGTAGGATATAGAATGTAGGATATAGAGATAATATAATATAGATTGTAGGATATAGAGATAATAGAATATAGAATGTAGGATATAGAATGTAGGATATAGAGACAATAGAATATAGAATGTAGTATATAGAATGTAGGATATAGAGACAATAGAATATAGAATGTAGGATAAAGAATGTAGGATATAGAGATAATATAATATAGATTGTAGGATTTAGAGATAATAGAATATAGAATGTAGGATATAGAATAGGATATAGAGATAATATAATATAGAATGTAGGATATAGAATGTATGATATAGAATGTAGGATATAGAATGTAAGATATAGAATAGGATATAGAGATAATAGAATATAGAAAGTAGGATATAGAATGTAGAATGTAGGATATAGAATGTAGGATATAGAATTTAGGATATAGAATGTAGGATATAGAATAGGATATAGAGATAATAGAATATAGAATGTAGGATATAGAATGTAGGATATAGAGAAAATAGAATATAGAATGTAGGATATAGAATGTAGGATATAGAGATAATATAATACAGAATGTAGGATATAGAGATAATAGAATATAGAATGTAGGATATAGAATGTAGGATATAGAGATAATAGAATATAGAATGTAGGATATAGAGATAATAGAATATAGAATATAGGATATAGAATAGGATATAGAGATAATAGAATATAGAATGTAGGATATAGAGATAATAGAATATAGAATGTAGGATATAGAATAGGATATAGCGATAATAGAATATAGAATGTAGGATATAGAATGTAGGATATAGAGATAATAGGATATAGAATGTAGGATATAGAATGTAGGATATAGAGATAATAGAATATAAAATGTAGGATATAGAATAGGATATAGAGATAATAGAATATAGAATGTAGGATATAGAATAGGATATAGAGATAATATAATATAGAATGTAGGATATAGAATGTAGGATATAGCGATAATAGGATATAGAATGTAGGATATAGAATAGGATATAGAGATAATAGAATATAGAATGTAGGATATAGAATGTAGGATATAGAATGTAGGATATAGAATGTAGGATATAGAGATAATATAATATAGAATGTAGGATATAGAATGTAGGATATAGAGATAATAGAATATAAAATGTAGGATATAGATAGGATATAGAGATAATAGAATATAGAATGTAGGATATAGAATAGGATATAGAGATAATATAATATAGATTGTAGGATATAGAATGTAGGATATAGCAATAATAGGATATAGAATGTAGGATATAGAATAGGATATAGTGATAATAGAATATAGAATGTAGGATATAGAATGTAGGATATAGCATGTAGGATATAGAATGTAGGATATAGAGATAATATAATATAGAATGTAGGATATAGAATGTAGGATATAGAGATAATAGGATATAGAATGTAGGATATAGAGATAATAGAATATAGAATGTAGGATATAGAATGTAGGATATAGAGATAATATAATATAGATTGTAGGATATAGAGATAATAGAATATAGAATGTAGGATATAGAATAGGATATAGAGATAATAGAATATAGAATGTAGGATATAGAATGTAGGATATAGAGATAATAGAATATAGAATGTAGGATATAGAATGTAGGATATAGCGATAATAGAATATAGAATGTAGGATATAGAATGTAGGATATAGAGATAATATAATATAGATTGTAGGATATAGAGATAATAGAATATAGAATGTAGGATATAGAATAGGATATAGAGATAATAGAATATAGAATGTAGGATATAGAATAGGATATAGAGATAATAGAATATAGAATGTAGGATATAGAATGTATGATATAGATTGTAGGATATAGAATGTAAGATATAGAATAGGATATAGAGATAATAGAATATAGAAAGTAGGATATAGAATATAGAATATAGAATGTAGGATATAGAATAGGATATAGAATGTAGGATATAGCATGTAGGATATAGAATGTAGGATATAGAATAGGATATAGAATGTAGGATATAGAATGTAGGATATAGAATAGGATATAGAGATAATAGAATATAGAAAGTAGGATATAGATTGTAGAATATAGAATGTAGGATATAGAATATAGGATATAGAATGTAGGATATAGAATAGGATATAGAGATAATAGAATATAGAAAGTAGGATATAGAATGTAGAATATAGAATGTAGGATATAGAATAGGATATAGAATAGGATATAGAATATAGAATAGGAAATAGAATATAAAATAGGATATAGAATGTAGGATATAGATAATAGGATATAGTATAGGATATAGGCTGTAGGATATAGGATAGGATATAGAATATAATATAGAATGTAGGATATAGATTGTAGGATATAGAACATAGGATATAGAATATAGGATAGGATATAAAATAGGATATAGATTGTAGGATATAGAATATAGGATATAGTGTAGGATATAGGCTGTAGAATATATAGATTGTAGGATATAGCATAGGATATAGAATATGATATAGAATGTAGGATATAGATTGTAGGATATAGCACGTAGGATATAGAATATAGGATAGGATATATAATAGGATATAGATTGTAGGATATAGATTATAGGATATAGTGTAGGATATAGGCTGTAGAATATATAGAATGTAGGATATAGTGTAGGATATAGAATATGATATAGAATATAGGAGATAGTATAGGATATAGAATGTAGGATATATAGATTGTAGGATATAGGATATAGAATAGGATATAGAATTTAGGATATAGGATATAGAATGTAGGATATAGGATATAGAATGTAGGATATAGGATATACAATAGGATATAGCATAGGATGTAGGAAATAGACTGTAGGATATAGAATTGGATATATAATGGAGGATATAGCATATAGACTGGAGGATATAGGAAATATAATAGGATATGGAATGTGATATAGTGTACAGTGCCTTCAGAAAGTATTCACAACCCTTTAATTTTTCCAGCTTTTGTTGTGTGACAGCCTGAATTTAAAATATATTAGAGATTATGTATCACTGGCCTACACACAATACCCCATAATGTCAAAGTGTAATTATGTTTTTTGACATGTTAACAAATTATTACAAAATGAAAAGCTGGAATGTCTTGAGTCAATAAGTATTCAACCACTTTGTTATGGCAAGCCTACATAAGTTCAGGAGTAAAAATGTGCTTAACAAGTCACAATAAGTTGCATGGACTCACTCTGTGTGCAATATTAGTGTTTAACGTGATTGTTGAATGACTACCTCATCTCTGTAATCCACACATACAATTATCTGTAAGGTCCCTCAGTCGAGCAGTGAATTTGAAACACAGATTCAACCAGAAAGACCAGGGAGGTTTTCCAATGTCTCGCAAAGGGTAACTATTGGTAGATGGGTAAAAATCAACAAAAAACTGACATTGAATATCCCTTTGAGCATGGTGAAGTTATTAGTTACACTTTAGATGGTGTATGAATACACCCAGTCACTACAAAGATACAGGCGTCCTTCCTAGCTCAGTTGCCGGAGAGGAAGGAAACCGCTCAGGGATTTCACCATGAAGCCTATGGTGACTTTAAAACAGTTACTGAGTTTAATGGTGAGAGGAGAAAACTGAGGATGGATCAACAACATTGAAGTTACTCCACAATACTAACCTAAATGACAGAGTGAAAAGAAGGTAACCTGTGTTCTGTGAAGGGAGTAGTACACAGCGTTGTACGAGATCTTCAGTTTCTTGGCAATTTCTCACATGGAATATCCTTCATGTTCATCTCAGAACAAGAATAGACTGACGAGTTTCAGAAGAAAGTTATTTGTTTCTGGCCATTTTGAGCCTGTTATCGAACCCACAATTGCTGATGCTCCAGATACTCAACTAGTCTCAAGAAGGCCCGTTTTATTGCTTCTTTAATCAGCACAACAGTTTTCAGCTATGCTAACATAATTGCAAAAGGGTTTTCTAATGATCAATTAGCCTTTTAAAATGATAAACTTGGGTTAGCAAACATAACGTGTGTCAAGGGCTGATGTAAGTGTGGTCTGGAAGTCAGGCGCAGGATACCGAAGCTTAGTCCAACAAAGTTTACTAGTTAACCACTAGGCAAAAATACAATGAACGGCCTCAAAAACACACAGAGGCGAGCGATTACGCAAACTGTGCGTAAACTCCAAAACAACAAACAGAGCAAACACGCAGCACTAACTGACATGCAAAAAACAACACACAACCTAACCAATACAAAACAGGCAACTTATAGAACACATAATCAGACACAAACGGACACAGGTGCAATAGACAGACAAAAGCAATCAAACATAGAAACATTCAACGGTGGCAGCTAGTACTCCGGGGACGACGAACGCCGAAGCCTGCCCGAAGGAGGAGGAGCAGCCTCGGCAGAATCCGTGACAGTACCCCCCCCTTGACGCGCGGCTCCAGCCGTGCGCCGACCCCGGCCTCGGGGACGGCCAGGAGGACGCGGACCCGGGCGCGTGGGATGCCCACGGTGGAACTCAGTCAGGAGGGATGGATCTAGGATGTCCCTCCTAGGCACCCAGCACCGTTCCTCCGGACCGTACCCCTCCCACTCCACGAGATACTGGAGACCACTCATCCGGCGCCTCGAGTCCAAGATGGTCCGGACCCTGTACGCCGGGGGCCCCCTCGATGTCCAAAAGGGGGCGGAGGGGTCTCTCCTATCTCATCTTCTTGGAGTGGGCCAGCTACCACCGGCCTGAGAAGAGACACATGGAACGAGGGGTTAATATTCTTGTAATCAATAGGCAGTTGTAACCTGTAACACACCTCGTTCAATCTTCTCAGGACTTTAAAGGGCCCCACAAACCGCCGACCCAGCTTCCGGCAGGGCAGGCGGAGGGGCAGGTTTCGAGTCGAGAGCCAGACTCGATCTCCCGGTGCGTATACCGGTCCCTCACTGCGGTGGCGATCGGCGCTCGCCTTTTGTCGACTGATGGCCCGCTGCAGATGGACATGTGCAGCATCCCACGTCTCCTCCGAGCGCCGAATCCACTCATCCACCACAGGGGCCTCGATCTGGCTCTCGTGCCATGGTGCCAGGACCGGCTGATACCCTAAAATACACTGGAAAGGTGTTAAATTGGTGGAGGAGTGGCGGAGAGAGTTCTGGGCCATCTCTGCCCAGGGGATATACCTAGACCACTCCTCCGGCCGGCCCTGGCAATAGGACCTCAGAAACCTACCCACATCCTGGTTGACTCGTTCAACCTGCCCATTGCTCTCTGGGTGGTACCCCGAGGTAAGGCTCACCGAGACCCCCAAGCGTTCCATGAACGCTCCCCCAGACTCTGGAGGTGAACTGGGGACCTCGGTCAGACACAATATCCTCGGGGACCCCATAGTGCCGGAACATGTGGGTAAATAGGGCCTCAGCGGTCTGTAGGGCAGGAGGGAGACCCGGCATTGGGAGGAGACGACAGGCCTTGGAAAACCGATCCACAACGACCAAAATGGTGGTATTCCCCTGGGAGGGGGGAAGGTAGGTCACAAAATCCACCGAGAGGTGGGACCATGGTCGTTGTGGAACGGGCAGGGGATGTAACTTTCCCCTGGGCAAATGTCTAGGCGCCTTACACTGGGCGCACACCGAGCAGGAGGAGACATAAACCCTCACATCCCTAGCTAACGTTGGCCACCTGTATTTCACGCTAAGGCAGTGCACTGTCCGGCCAATACCTGGATGTCCAGAGGAGGGTGATGTATGAGCCCAATAAATAAGGCGGTCACGAACCTCGAGCGGAACGTACGTCCGCCCCACAGGACACTCGGGGGAGTAGGGTCGGCACGCAGTGCCCGCTCGATCTCCGCATCGACCTCCCACACAACCGGAGCCACCAGACAAGACTCCGGCAGTATGGGAGTAGGCTCGATGGACCTCTCCTCTGTGTCATACCGCCGGGACAGGGCGTCTGCCTTACCGTTCTGGGACCCTGGGATGTATGTGATCTTAAAAACAAACCGGGTCAGGAACATGTTCCACCTAGCCTGACGAGGGTTCAATCTCCTAGCTGCCCGGATGTACTCCAGGTTACGGTGGTCAGTCAGAATGAGGAAAGGGTGTTGAGCCCCCTCAAGCCAATGCCTCCACACCTTTAGGGCTTGGACTACGGCTAACAGCTCCCTGTCCCCAACATCATAGTTGCGCTCCGCCGAGCTGAGCTTCTTAGAGTAGAACGCACAGGGGCGGAGCTTGGGTGGCGTGCCGGACCGTTGCGACAGGATTGCCCCAATACCGGCCTCAGATGCGTCTACCTCAACTTGAAATGGTAAAGCGGGGTCCGGATGCGCCAGCACCGGAGCCGAAGTGAACAGGTTCTTCAGTCTAACAAATGCCCTGTCCGCTTCAGCTGACCACTGCAAACGCACCGGACCCCTCTTTAGCAGGGACGTAATGGGAGCTGCCACCTGTCCAAAGCCCCGGATAAACCTCCGGTAGTAATTAGCAAAAACCAAAAACTGCTGCACCTCTTTTACAGTGGTTGGAGTTTGCCAATTACGCACGGCCGACACACGGTCAACCTCTATCTTCACACCAGACGCGGACAATCGATAACCCAAAAAGGAGATGGACTCCTGGAAAAACAGGCATTTCTCTGCCTTAACATACAAGTCATGCTCCAACAGCCTCCTCAATACTCGGCGCACCAGGGCTACATGCTCGGCTCGGGTAGAAGAGTACACTAGGATGTCGTCAATGTATACTACCACACCCTGCCCATGCATGTCCCGGAAAATCTCGTCAACGAAGGATTGGAAGACTGAAGGAGCATTCATTAACCCGTATGGCATGACGAGATACTCGTAATGACCCGAGGTGGTGCTAAATGCTGTTTTCCATTCATCCCCCTCCCTAATGCGCACCAGATTGTACGCGCTCCTGAGATCCAACTTTGTGAAGAACCGCGCTCCGCATAATGACTCCGTCATAGTCGCAATCAGAGGAAGAGGGTAACTGTACTTAACCGTGATCTGATTGAGACTACGGTAATCAATACACGGGCGCAAACCCCCGTCCTTCTTCTTCACAAAGAAGAAACTCGAGGAAACCGGGGAAGTGGAGGACCGGATGTATCCCTGTGCCAAGGACTCGGCTATGTAAGTCTCCATAGCCGCTGTCTCTTCTTGAGACAGGGGATACACACGGCTCCGCGGAAGTGCCGCTCCTGTTTGGAGATCTATCGCACAATCCCCCTGTCTATGAGGTGGTAGCCGTGTTGCCCTAGTTTTGCTGAACACAAGTGCTAAATCCTCATACTCAGGGGGAATGCGCATTGCGGGCACTTGGTTCGGACTCTCCACCGAGGTCGCCCCTAAGGAAACACCTAGACATCTCCCTACACACTGGGCAGACCACTCCATAAGAGCCCTCTGTTGCCACACAATGGTAGGATCATGGGCGCTTAACCAGGGAAGCCCCAGCACCACGGGATACGCAGGAGAGTCGATCAGATAAAACTGAATGATCTCCTCATGACCCCCCTGCGTCGTCATCTTAAGTGGTGCTGTGACTTCTCTGATCAACCCCGACCCCAGCGTCCGGCTGTCTAGGGCATGAACAGGAAAAGGGACTTCTACCGGCCGAAGGGGAATTCCTAGCCTATAACAAAATTCACGATCAACAAAATTCCCAGCTGCGCCTGAATCTACTAGCGCCTTATGCTGGGAATGAGGTGCCACCTGTGGAAATCTCACAGGTATACTCATGTGACCAACAGAGAGCTCTGGGTAAGTGGGGCGCCTACTCACCTGAAATGACTCCCCGGTGCATGACCTGTTGTCCCCTCTCCCAGGAGACCCTCCCCAGCACCTAGCCGCAGTGTGTCCTCCACGGCCACAGTTGGTGCAGGGGACGGCCCCCCTCAGGTTCTCTTTCCTCCTCTCCCTAGCGCCAGCACCCCCGAGCTCCATGGGAATCGGCTCGGAGGTGCTGGAGGGTGGAATGGACGACCCCCACTTGGGACGTCCGCGGGTAGCCAGCAGGGTGTCGAGACGGATGGAAATGTCCACCAACTGGTCGAAGGATAGGTTGGTGTCCCTGCAGGCCAGCTCACGACGAACGTCCTCTCGTAGGCTACACCGGTAATGGTCGATGAGGGCCCTCTCATTCCACCCCGCATCCGCCGCTAGAGTCCGGAACTCCAGGGCGAACTCCTGTGCACTCCTCCTCCCCTGTCGGAGGTGGAACAGACACTCCCCCGCCGCCTTCCCCTCAGGTGGATGATCGAACACAGCCCTGAAGCGGCGGGAGAACTCCGCGTAGGTGATGGTAGCGGCGTCTATTCCCCTCCATTCGGCGTTGGCCCACTCCAACGCCTTGCCGGATAGACAGGAGATGAGGGCGGAGACGCTCTCGTATCCCGAGGGCACCGGGTGTATGGTGGCCAGGTATAGTTCCACCTGCAGGAGGAATCCCTGACACCCGGCTGCAGAACCATCATATGCCCTCGGGAGCGAGAGCCGAATGCCACTGGGTTCCGGTGCTGGGAGAGGAGGACTGGCCGATGGTGATGGTAAGGTGTGCGAAGGCGTGGGCACCTCTCCCGTAACCAACCGGCGTAGAGTGTTGGACACCTCGTTCATGGCGGCCCCAAGTTGCCGGATCATGGTGTCTTGGTCACTGATCCGATCCTCCAGCGACTTGGGTGCCGCCGCTGCTCCTGCTGACTCCATAATGGTGTGTTGTTCTGTCAAGGGCTGATGTAAGTGTGGTCTGGAAGTCAGGCGCAGGATACCGAAGCTTAGTCCAACAAAGTTTACTAGTTAACCACTAGGCAAAAATACAATGAACGGCCTCAAAAACACACAGAGGCGAGCGATTACGCAAACTGTGCGTAAACTCCAAAACAACAAACAGAGCAAACACGCAGCACTAACTGACATGCAAAAAACAACACACAACCTAACCAATACAAAACAGGCAACTTATAGAACACATAATCAGACACAAACGGACACAGGTGCAATAGACAGACAAAAGCAATCAAACATAGAAACATTCAACGGTGGCAGCTAGTACTCCGGGGACGACGAACGCCGAAGCCTGCCCGAACAAGGAGGAGGAGCAGCCTCGGCAGAATCCGTGACAACGTGCCGTTGGAACACAGCACTGATGGTTGCTGATAATGGGACCATGTGCGCCTATGTAGATATTCCACTAAAAATCAGCCGTTTCCAGCTACAATAGCCATTTTCAACATTAACAATGTATACACTGTATTTCTGATCAATTTGATGTTATTTTTATGGACAATAAAATTGCTTTTCTTTCGAAAACTAGGACATTTCTAAGTGACCCCAAACTTTTTAACGGTATTGTATATAGGGTATGGTATAGGATATAGGGTATAGAGTGTAGGATATAGGGTATGTGATATAGAATTTCAGGTATAGGATACAGGGTATAGAATGTAGGGCATATGGTATAGGATATAGAGTATAGAATGTAGGGTATAGAATATTGACTATAGAGTATAGGATATAGGGTATAGTATAGGACATAGGGTATAGAGTGTAGGGCATGTGGTATAGGATATAGGGTATAGAGTGTAGGGTATAGAATATTGACTATAGGGTATTGATGCTCTACTTTTTTGACACCAAACTCCACAAAGCGAGTCCTGCAGGCTCTAGTTTTATCTTATCTTGATTATTCTCCAGTCTTATGGTCAAGTGCTGCAAAGAAAGACCTAGTTAAGCTGCAGCTGGCCCAGAACAGAGCGGCACGTCTTGCTCTTCATTGTAATCAGAGGGATGATATAAATACTATGCATGCCAGTCTCTCTTGGCTAAGAGTTCAGGAAAGAATGACTGCATCACTGTTTGTTTTTATAAGAAACATGAATGTGTTGGAAATTCCAAATTGTTTGCATAGTCAACTTACACACAGCATTGACACACATACTTACCCCACCATACATGCCACCAGGGGTCTTTTCACTGTCCCCAAGTCCAGAACAAATTCAAGGAAACGTACAGTATTATGCAGAGCCATGAGGGCATGGAACTCTCTTCCATCTTATATAGCGCAAGTGAACAGCAAACCTGGTTTCAAAAAACAAATAAATCAACAGCTCACGGCACAATGCCTCTCCCCCATGTGACCTACTTGATGTGTGTATGTACTGACATGTATGTGTAACTGATAGATGCACACACACACACACACACACACTACTATGTGAATGTTTTTAAATGTATGTAAATTGTAAAGTTGTTTGTCTGTAATGTCTTTTTAGTTATTTGACGGACCCCAGTAAGACTAGCAGTAGCCATTGGCGTCGGCTAATGGGGATCCTGATCAATCAAATAAAAAAATAATAATAGGGTATAGACTATAGAGTGTAGAATATAGGGTATAGGATATAGGGTGTAGAATATAGGGTATATAATATAGAGTATAGAATATGGGGTATAGAATATAGGGTATAGAATATAGGGTATAGGATATAGGATATAGGATATAGGGTATAGGATAAAGAATATAGGGTATGGGATATAGGATATATATAGAATATAGGGTATAGGATATAGGATATAGAATATAGAGTATAGAATATAGGGTATAGGATATAGGATATAGAATATAGGGTATAGAATATAGGGTGTAGATTATAGGGTATAGGATATAGGGTATAGAATATAGGGTGTAGAATATAGGGTATAGGATATAGGGTATAGAATATAGGGTGTAGAATATAGGGTATAGGATATAGGGTATAGGATATAGAGTATAGAATATGGGGTATAGGGTATAAAATATAGGGTATAGAATATAGAATATAGGGTATAGAATATAGGGTATACAATATAGGGTGTAGAATGTAGGATATAGCATACAGGGCATAGACTATAGGGTATAGAATATAGGGTATAGAATATAGGGTGTAGAATATAGGATATATGATATAGAATATAGAATATAGGGTGTAGGATATAGGGTATAGAATATAGGGTGTAGAATGTAGGATATAGCATACAGGGCATAGACTATAGGGTATAGAATATAGGGTATAGAATATAGGGTATAGAATATAGAGTATAGGATATAGAATATAGAATATGGGGTATAGGGTATAAAATATAGGGTATAGAATATAGAATACAGGGTATAGACTATAGGGTGTAGAATATAGAATATAGAATATAGGGTATAGACTATAGAGTATAGGGTATATAATATAGGGTGTAGGATATAGAATATAGAATATAGGGTATAGAGTATACGGTATATAATATAGGGTATAGGATATAGAGTATAGAATATGGGGTATAGAGTATAGAATATAGACTATAGGGTATAGAATATAGAGTATAGAATCTAGGGTATAGGATATAGAATATAGAATATAGGGTATAGACTATAGAGTATAGGGTATAGAATATAGGGTATAGGATATAGAGTATAGAATATGGGGTATAGGGTATAAAATATAGGGTATAGAATATAGAATATAGGGTATAGAATATAGGGTATAGGATATATAGAGTATAGGATATAGACTATGGGGTATAGGCTATAGAATATAGGGTATAGAGTACATGATATAGACTATAGAGTATAGGGTATATAATATAGGATATATAATATACCATATATGATATAGGGTTTAGGGTATAGAATACAGGGTTTAGGATATATAATATAGGGTTTAGGGGATATAACATATGGTTTAGGGTATAGAACATAGGGTTTAGAGTATAGGGTATAGGATATAGAATATACGAAATAGGATTTAGGATTTAGGGTATAGAATTGAGGATAGAGTATTTTGGATTATTTTGGATAAAGAATAAACAGTGAAACATACGTTTGTTCCTGTCAGTATCTGTTACGTAACTATTGTAGGAAAGGTTTGAAGTAAACCAGCCATTAGGAAATCATTAATGACACTTTCTACACTAACCCTCCTTTCCAAAGTGTCAATGATTGTCCTGTGTCCCAAATGGCACCCTATTCCCTACAAGGTGCCCTACTTTTGACAAGAGCTCTATGGGTCCTGGTCTAAAGTAGTGCACTATATAGGGAATAGGGTGCCATCTGGGACGAAGCCATGGACACAGTTCCAGACTCAGATGAAAAGAATAAGAATGATGGAATAGAGGGAACCCTCTCCCCTCCCCACCTCCTCCATGGAACCCTCTCCCCTCCCCACCTCCTCCATGGAACCCTCTCCCCTCCCCACCTCCTCCATGGAACCCTCTCCCCTCCCCACCTCCTCCATGGAACCCTCTCCACTCCCCACCTCCTCCATGGAACCCTCTCCCCTCCCCACCTCCTCCATGGAACCCTCTCCCCTCCCCACATCCTCCATGGAACCCTCTCCCCTCCCCCTCCTCCTCCATGGAACCCTCTCCACTCCCCACTTCCTCCATGGAACCCTCTCCCCTCCCCACATCCTCCATGGAACCCTCTCCCCTCCCCTCCTCCTCCATGGAACCCTCTCCCCTCCCCACCTCCTCCATGGAACCCTCTCCCCTCCCCACATCCTCCATGGAACCCTCTCCCCTCCCCACATCCTCCATGGAACCCTCTCCCCTCCCCACCTCCTCCATGGAACCCTCTCCCCTCCCCACCTCCTCCATGGAACCCTCTCCACTCCCCCACCTCCTCCATGGAACCCTCTCCCCTCCCCACCTCCTCCATGGAACCCTCTCCCCTCCCCACATCCTCCATGGAACCCTCTCCCCTCCCCACCTCCTCCATGGAACCCTCTCCACTCCCCACCTCCTCCATGGAACCCTCTCCCCTCCCCACATCCTCCATGGAACCCTCTCCCCTCCCCCTCCTCCTCCATGGAACCCTCTCCCCTCCCCACCTCCTCCATGGAACCCTCTCCCCTCCCCACATCATCCATGGAACCCTCTCCCCTCCCCACATCCTCCATGGAACCCTCTCCCCTCCCCACCTCCTCCATGGAACCCTCTCCCCTCCCCACCTCCTCCATGGAACCCTCTCCACTCCCCACCTCCTCCATGGAACCCTCTCCCCTCCCCACCTCCTCCATGGAACCCTCTCCACTCCCCACCTCCTCCATGGAACCCTCTCCCCTCCCCACATCCTCCATGGAACCCTCTCCCCTCCCCTCCTCCTCCATGGAACCCTCTCCCCTCCCCACCTCCTCCATGGAACCCTCTCCCCTCCCCACCTCCTCCATGGAACCCTCTCCCTCCTCCTCCTCCATGGAACCCTCTCCCCTCCCCACCTCATCCATGGAACCATCTCCCCTCCCCTCCTCCTCCATGGAACCCTCTCCCCTCCCCTCCTCCTCCATGGAACCCTCTCCCCTCCCCACCTCCTCCATGGAACCCTCTCCCCTCCCCCTCCTCCTCCATGGAACCCTCTCCCCTCCCCTCCTCCTCCATGGAACCCTCTCCCTCCCCACCTCCTCCATGGAACCCTCTCCCCTCCCCACCTCCTCCATGGAACCCTCTCCCCTCCCCTCCTCCTCCATGGAACCCTCTCCCCTCCCCTCCTCCTCCATGGAACCCTCTCCCCTCCCTCCCCACCTCCTCCATGGAACCCTCTCCCCTCCCCTCCTCCTCCATGGAACCCTCTCCCCTCCCCTCCCCACCTCCTCCATGGAACCCTCTCCCCTCCCCACATCCTCCATGGAACCCTCTCCCCTCCCCTCCTCCTCCATGGAACCCTCTCCCCTCCCCACCTCCTCCATGGAACCCACTCCCCTCCCCACCTCCTCCATGGAACCCACTCCCTCTCCCCACCTCCTCCATGGAACCCACTCCTCTCTCCCCACCTCCTCCATGGAACCCACTCCCTCCCTACCTCCTCCATGGAACCCACTCCCCTCTCCCCTCCCCACCTCCTCCATGGAACCCTCTCCCTCCCTACCTCCTCCATGGAACCCACTCCTCCCCACCTCCTCCATGGAACCCACTCCTCTCTCCCCACCTCCTCCATGGAACCCACTCCCCTCTCCCCTGAACACCTCCTCCATGGAACCCTCTCCCTTCCCTACCTCCTCCATGGAACCCACGCCCCTCCCCACCTCCTCCATGGAACCCACTCCCCTCCCTACCTCCTCCATGGAACCCACTCCCCTCTCTCCTCCCTACCTCCTCCATGGAACCCACTCCCCTACCCACCTCCTCCATGGAACCCTCTCCCCTCCCTACCTCCTCCATGGAACCCACTCCCCTCCCCACCTCCCCACCTCCTCCATGGAACCCACTCCTCCCCACCTCCTCCATGGAACCCACTCCCCTCCCCACCTCCTCCATGGAACCCACTCCCCTCTCCCCTCTCCCCTCCCCACCTCCTCCATGGAACCCTCTCCCCTCCCTACATCCTCCATGGCTCTGACACAGGTAAGGGAACCGCCAGACATTGCCCAGTCCGATGCAGACGCCCCCACACAGGTCAGCATGTTCTGGGTCTTGTTGTCCCATTTGGGCCTGTCCCCGGCCTCCTCCTCCTCCATCCTCTCCAGCTCCTGATGAGACGGGATCCGGTCATCCAGACCCGGGTTGGGGAGCTTGGGAGACGTCATGGTGGTTGGTTGTAGTCCTCACCCAGAGAGCGGCATGTGTGGGCCGGCTGCAGCCATGTCTCTCGCTACTGCACAGTCTCACTGTCACTGTGGCAATTAAATGAGTAGGATAGGTTAGTGAGCGCGTGTGTCTGTGGCTCCCCTCCACCCCCATTAACTGCCATTATTAACAGACGCGGCTCAAAGTCCGTTCAATAAAGTGACGTGCTGTACACTTGATATTAGTGAATAAATTACATGACAATAGGGGGGTAATTCATCTCTGTAAATGCCACCATGAAGGTAAAGATATTACTTAGGTATAAATAGAACGAATACATTTGCCATTTCCAGTGAATGCAGCATTCCCTGTGGCCATATTTGGTGTCCCAGAGGCCGCTATTTAGAAGGCTCTGTGGTGCGGTGGTCATCTGGAATGTTTGATGGGTTGTTCTGAAGTCCGAGTTCTCTGCAACACAGAATTCTGTTCCGTTCTCAGGGTTCTAAACATGCAACAATGGCAGATTCCATTGTTCAAATCTGTCTGTGCACTGACGGACATTCTGTTCTACACATTCTGATTCTGTGGGACTACACTTTAGCATGAAAGATCTAAGTGCAAAAAAATTACACGATCCACTAAGTGTAATCACAATTGTAATATTTTAATTCTTTATAAATACGCTATAGCCCATATCCTTTCTTCAGGATAGGTTTATTGAATTAGTTGTGCTATGCTGTTGACACCTGTAAGGCACCCAACAATCATTACCATAGCATAGCAAAAGTCTGAAGGATTTAGTGAAGCCCATGGATGAGTCCTAAATAGCACCCTATTGCCTTTATAGTGCACTAGTGCACAGACCAGCCCTGGTCAAAAGTAGTACACTATGTAGGGTATAGGGTGCCATTTCGACCAAAGCCCCATATCATTGTGCAATGGTCAGTGTAGTAACACTGCATTAGGCTACATCAAGTCATTCAGTGTCTCTTAGATACAGTGAGGGGAAAAAGTATTTGATCCCCTGCTGATTTTGTATGTTTGCATTTTACATTTACATTTTAGTCATTTAGCAGACGCTCTTATCCAGAGCGACTTACAGGAGCAATTAGGGTTAAGTGCCTTGCTCAAGGGCACATTTACGTCATTTAGCAGACGCTCTTATCCAGAGCGACTACAAATTGGGGCATTCACCCTATAGCCAGTGGGATAACCACTTTACAATTATACTTTATTTTTTTTTGGGGGGGGGGGGTAAAAGGATTACTTTATCCTATCCCAGGTGTTCCTTAAAGAGGTGGGGTTTCAAATGTCTCCGGAAGGTGGTGAGTGACTCCGCTGTCCTGGCGTCGTGAGGGAGCTTGTTCCACCATTGGGGTGCCAGAGCAGCGAACAGCTTTGACTGGGCTGAGCGGGAACTATGCTTCCGCAGAGGAAGGGGGAGCCAGCAGGCCAGAGGTGGATGAACGCAATGCCCTCGCCTGGGTGTAGGGACTGATCAGAGCCTGAAGGTACGGAGGTGCCGTTCCCCTCACTGCTCCATAGGCAAGCACCATGGTCTTGTAACGGATGCGAGCTTCAACTGGAAGCCAGTGGAGTGTGCGGAGGAGGGGGTGACGTGAGAGAACTTGGGAAGGTTGAACACCAGACGGGCTGCGGCATTCTGGATGAGTTGTAGGGGTTTAATGGCACAGGCAGGGAGCCCAGCCAACAGCGAGTTGCAGTAATCCAGACGGGAGATGACAAGTGCCTGGATTAGGACCTGTGCCGCTTCCTGTGTAAGGCAGGGTCGTACTCTCCGAATGTTGTAGAGCATGAACCTGCAGGATCGGGTCACCGCCATGATGTTGGCGGAGAACGACAGGGTGTTGTCCAGGGGTCACGCCAAGGCTCTTCGCACTCTGGGAGGAGGACACAACGGAGTTGTCAACCGTGATGGCGAGATCATGGAACGGGCAGTCCTTCCCGGGAGGAAGAGCAGCTCCGTCTTGCCAGGGTTCAGCTTGAGGTGGTGATCCGTCATCCATACTGATATGTCGGCCAGACATGCAGAGATGCGATTCGCCACCTGGTTATCAGAAGGGGGAAAGGAGAAGATTAGTTGTGTATCGTCAGCGTAGCAATGATAGGAGAGGCCATGTGAGGATATGACAGAGCCAAGTGACTTGGTGTATAGGGAGAAAAGGAGAGGGCCTAGAACTGAGCCCTGGGGGACACCAGTGGTGAGAGCACGTGGTGCGGAGACAGCTTCTCGCCACGCCACTTGGTAGGAGCGACCGGTCAGGTAGGACGCAATCCAGGAGTGAGCCGCGCCGGAGATGCCCAGCTCGGAGAGGGTGGAGAGGAGGATCTGATGGTTCACTGTATCAAAGGCAGCAGACAGGTTTAGAAGGACAAGAGCAGAGGAGAGAGAGTTAGCTTTAGCAGTGCGGAGAGCCTCCGTGACACAGAGAAGAGCAGTCTCAGTTGAATGACCAGTCCTGAAACCTGACTGGTTTGGATCAAGAAGGTCATTCTGAGAGAGATAGCAAGAGAGTTGGCTAAAGACGGCACGCTCAATAGTTTTGGAAAGAAAAGAAAGAAGGGATACTGGTCTGTAGTTGTTGACATCAGTGGGATCGAGTGTTGGTTTTTTGAGAAGGGGTGCAACTCTCGCTCTCTTGAAGACGGAAGGGACATGGCCAGCGGTCAAGGATGAGTTGATCAGCGAGGTGAGGTAGGGGAGAAGGTCACCGGAGATGGTCTGGAGAAGAGAGGAGGGGATGGGGTCAAGCGGGGCAGGTTGTTGGGCGGCCTGCAGTCACTAGTCGCAAGATTTTATCTGGAGAGAGAGGGGAGAAAGAAGTCAAAGCATAGGGTAGGGCAGTGTGAGCAGGACCAGCAGTGTCATTAGACTTAACAAACGAGGATCGGATGTCGTCAACCTTCTTTTCAAAGTGGTTGACAAAGTCATCCACAGAGAGGGAGGGGGGAGGATTCAGCAGTGAGGAGAATGTGGCAAAGAGCTTCCTAGGGTTAGAGGCAGATGCTTGGAATTTAGAGTGGTAGAAAGTGGCCTTAGCAGCAGAAACAGATGAAGAAAATGTAGAGAGGAGGGAGTGAAAAGATGCCAGGTCGGCAGGGAGTTTAGTTTTCTTCCATTTCCGCTCAGCTGCCCGGAGCTCTGTTCTGTGAGCTCGCAATGAGTCATCAAGCCACAGAGCTGGAGGGGAGGACCGAGCCGGCCGGGAGGATAGGGGACACAGGGAGTCAAAGGATGCAGAAAGGGAGGAGAGGAGGGTTGAGGAGGCAGAATCAGGAGATTGGAGGGAGAAGGATTTGCCCACTGACAAAGACATGATCAGTCTATAATTTGAATGGTAGGTTTATTTGAACAGTGAGAGACAGAATAACAACAAAAAAATCCAGTCAAACGCATGTCAAAGATGTTATAAATTGATTTGCATTTTAATGAGGGAAATAACTATCTGACCCCTCTGCAAAACATGACTTAGTACTTGGTGGCAAAACCCTTGTTGGCAATCACAGAGGTCAGACGTTTCTTGTAGTTGGCCACCAGGTTTGCACACATCTCAGGAAAGATTTTGTTCCACTCCTCTTTGCAGATCTTCTCCAAGTCATTAAGGTTTCGAGGCTGACGTTTGGCAACTCGAACATTCAGCTCCCTCCACAGATTTTCTATGGGATTAAGGTCTGGAGACTCGCTAGGCCACTCCAGGACCTTAATGTGCTTCATCTTGAGCCACTCCTTTGTGTTTCTACATTGTAGAATAATAGTGAAGACATCAAAACTATGAAATAACTGTCACGGTTTCGGCCGAGGCTGCTCCTCCTCCTGGTTCGGGCAGGCTTCGGCTGTCGTCGTCCCCGGAGTACTAGCTGCCACCGATCTATGTTTCATGTTCGTTTGGTTTTGTCTGGATGTTGTACACCTGTGTCTTGTTAGTCCTCGTTAGTGTCCTATTTAGTTCTCGTTGTGTGTGCTTGTCGTTGTGTGTGATTGCGCTTCTGTTTCGTGTTTGGAGCTACATTTTCCCTCCAGTGTTATGGAGAGGTTATTTTGCACATGTTTGTGCGCCGTTTGTTTTGTCGCCTGTGTGCGCCGTGTATTCGCCTTCGGGCTTATTGTGCTTCTGTCTTCTATATATATTGCACTAAAGCCTTTGGACTGAGCCTCTGCGTCCTGCGCATGATTCATACACCACACCCACCTTCAGCACGCCTTGACAGAATCACACACCTTAATGGAATCAGCAGGATCGGCAGTGACGCCTGTGTCGCTCGAGGAGCATCTCCGTGGGCAAGAGGGCCAGATAAGACAACTGGAGACCGCTCTACAGGAGGTAATCAACACCTTGCACCGATGGGAGGCCAGCAGGGTATCCACACCTCCACCTACCCTGCCCACCTCATCGGTCGGTCCACCAGTCCCAGTTTCGGAACCCAGGGGGATTCGGCTCTCGCTCCCGAGGGCGTATGACGGAACAGCTGCCGGGTGTCAGGGGTTCCTCCTGCAGGTTGAGCTCTACCTGGCCACTGTACACCCGGTGCCCTCGGGATACGAGAGCGTTTCCGCCCTCATCTCCTGTCTCACGGGCAAGGCGTTGGAGTGGGCTAACGCCGAGTGGAGGAGGATGGACGCCAACACCATCACCTACGCCGAGTTCTCCCGCCGCTTCAAGGCCGTGTTCGACCATCCACCTGAGGGCAAAGCGGCGGGGGAGCGTCTAGTCCATTTGAGACAGGGGAGGAGGAGCGCTCAGGTGTTCGCTCTAGAGTACCGGACTCTAGCGGCGGATGCAGGGTGGAATGAACGGGCTCTCATCGACCATTTTCGATGTAGCCTACGAGAGGACGTTCAACATGAGTTGGCCTGCAGGGATACCCATCTTAACTTCGACCAGTTGGTCGATATGTCCATCCGTCTGGACACCCTGCTAGCCACCCGTGGACGTCCCGAGGGGAGTCCGTCCATTCCGCCCTCCGGCACCTCCGAGCCGAGCCCTATGGAGCTCGGGGGTGCCGGCGCTAGAGAACGGAGGAGGAGGAGCCCGAGGGGGCCTGTCTCCTGCACCAAGTGCGGTCGTGGAGGGCACACTGCGGCCAGGTGCTGGGGGAGGGTTCTCGGGGGAGAAGACAACAGGCCACGCACTGGGGGGGCCTCCCAGGTGAGTAGACGTCCCACTTACCCAGAGCTTTCTGTTGCGCACTTTTGTATACCTGTTTGTTTTCCACAGGTTGCACCTCATTCCCAGCATAAGGCGCTAGTAGATTCAGGCGCAGCTGGGAATTTTGTTGATCGGAAGTTTTGTTTTGAGTTAGGGATCCCTCTCCTACCTGTTGACAAACCTTTTCCCGTTCATGCCTTAGATAGCCGCCCGTTGGGGTCGGGGGTTGATCAGGAGATCACAGCGCCACTTTGGATGTGTGCGCAGGGGGGTCATGAGGAGACTATACAGCTGTATCTGATCGACTCTCCTGCGTACCCAGTGGTGCTGGGGATTCCCTGGTTAAGCACCCATAACCCTGCTATTTCGTGGCAACAGAGGGCTCTCGATGGGTGGTCTGCTCAGTGCGAGGGGCGATGTCTGGGTGTTTCCGTGGGGGCGACTTCGGTGGAAAGTCCAAACCAAGTGCCCGCACTGCAAATTCCGCCTGAATATGGGGATTTAGCTCTCGTGTTTAGCAAAACTAGGGCGACGCAGTTGCCTCCTCATAGACAGGGGGATTGTGCGATTGATCTCCAGGCAGGAGCAGCGCTCCCACGGAGCCATGTGTATCCTTTGTCTCAAGAGGAGAGAAAAGCTATGGAGACTTACATAGCCGAATCTTTGAAACAGGGAAACATTCGGCCCTCCACTTCTCCCGCCTCCTCAAGCTTCTTTTTGTGAAAAAAAAAGATGGAGGGGGTTGCGCCCGATGCATTGATTACCGTGTTCTCAATCAGATTACTGTGAAATACAGTTATCCACTCCCTCTGATTGCGACCATGACGGAGTCATTGCATGGAGCGCGGTTTTTCACAAAACTGGATCTCAGGAGCGCGTATAACTTGGTGCGCATTAGGGAGGGTGACGAATGGAAGACAGCGTTTAGTACCACGTCAGGTCATTTCGAATATCTCGTCATGCCATATGGGTTGATGAATGCTCCATCAGTCTTCCAATCCTTCGTAGATGACATTTTCCGGGATATGCAGGGACAAGGGGTGGTCGTGTACATTGATGACATTCTGGTGTACTCGTCTACCCGAGCCGAGCATATAACCCTGGTGCGTCGTGTATTGAGGAGGCTGTTGGAGCACGACCTTTATGTCAAGGCAGAGAAATGTCTGTTTTTCCAGGAGTCGGTCTCCCTTTTTGGGTTATCGGTTGTCCGCGTCAGGGGTGAGAATGGAGGTGGATCGTGTGTCCGCTGTGCGTAATTGGCAAACCCCAACTACTGTAAAAGAGGTGCAGCAGTTTTTGGAGCTTTGCGAATTACTACCGGAGGTTTATCTGGGGTTTTGGACAGGTGGCAGCTCCCATCACGTCCCCTTCTGAAGGGGGGGTCCGGTGCGCCTGCAGTGGTCAGCCGATGCGGACAGGGCCTTTAGGAGACTGAAGGACCTGTTTACGTCGGCTCCGGTGCTGGCGCATCCGGATCCCGCATTACCCTTTCAGGTCGAGGTAGACGCGTCTGAGGCTGGTATAGGGGCCGTTCTCTCTCAACGGTCCGGCACGCCACCTAAACTCCGCCCCTGTGCTTTTTACTCAAAGAAGCTCAGCCCGGCGGAGCGTAACTATGACGTTGGGGACAGGGAGCTGTTAGCTGTAGTTCAAGCCCTTAAGGTGTGGAGGCATTGGCTTGAGGGGGCTCAACACCCTTTCCTCATTTTGACTGACCATCGGAACCTGGAGTACATCCGGGCAGCGAGGAGACTGAACCTCGCCAGGCTCGATGGAGTATGTTTCTCACCAGGTTCGTATTTAAAATCACGTACATCCCTGGGTCCCAGAATGGTAAGGCGGATGCGCTGTCCCGGGCGGTATGACACGGAGGAGAGGTCCGTTGAGCCCACTCCCATACTACCGGAGTCTTGCCTTGTGGCACCGGTGGTGTGGGAGGTCGATGCCAAAATCGAGCGAAGCGTTGCGTGCACGACCCCAGCCCTCCACAGTGTCCTGAGGGTCGGAAGTACGTTCCGCTCGAGATTCGGGATCGACTCATTTACTGGGCTCACACGTCACCCTCCTCTGGACATCCGGGTATCGGCCTGACGGTGCATTGCCTTAGCACTAAATACTGGTGGCCCACTTTGGCTAGGGATGTGAGGGTTTATGTCTCCTCCTGCTCGGTGTGTACCCAGTGTAAGGCGCCCCGACATCTGCCCAGGGGTAAGTTACAACCCCTGCCCGTTCCACAACGACCATGGTCCCACCTCTCGGTGGATTTTGTGACAGACCTTCCCCTCTCTCAGGGGAATACCACCATCCTGGTCGTTGTGGACCGGTTCTCTAAGGCCTGTCGTCTTCTCCCTATGTCGGGTCTTCCTACTGCCCTACAGACCGCTGAGGCCCTATTTACCCACGTCTTCCGGCATTACGGGGTACCCGAGGATATAGTGTCTGATCGAGGCCCCCAGTTTACCTCTCGTGTTTGGAGAGCGTTCATGGAGCGTTTGGGGGTCTCGGTTAGCCTTACCTCAGGGTACCACCCGGAGAGTAACGGGCAGGTAGAACGTGTCAACCAGGATGTGGGTAGGTTTCTGAGGTCGTATTGCCAGGACCGGCCGGAGGAGTGGGCACGGTACATTCCCTGGGCCGAGATGGCCCAGAACTCTCTCCGCCACTCCTCTACTAACCTAACCCCCTTCCAATGTGTGTTAGGTTACCAGCCGGTTCTGGCACCTTGGCAGCAGAGCCAGATCGAGGCCCCTGCGGTGGATGATTGGATGAGGCGCTCGGAAGAGACGTGGAACGCTGCCCACGTCCACCTGCAGCGGGCCGTCCTTCGTCACAAGGCGAGCGCCGATCTCCACCGCAGTGAGGGGCCGGTGTACGCACCCGGAGATCAAGTCTGGCTCTCTACCAGAAACCTACCCCTCCGCCTGCCCTGCCGGAAGCTGGGTCGGCGGTTTGTGGGGCCCTTTAAAGTCCTGAGAAGATTGAACGAGGTGTGTTATAGGTTACATCTACCTGTTGAGTATAAAAATATTAACCCCTCGTTCCATGTGTCTCTTCTCAGGCCGGTGGTAGCTGGTCCACTCCAGGACAATGAGATAGGGGAGACTCCTCCGCCCCCACTGGACATCGAGGGGAATCCGGCGTACACCGTTCGGTCCATCTTGGACTCTAGACGCCGGATGGTGGGTCTCCAGTATCTCGTGGAGTGGGAGGGGTACGTCCCGGAGGAGCGGTGCTGGGTGCCGCGGAGGGACATCCTAGACCCATCTCTCCTGTCGGAGTTCCACCGGGACCATCCCGCGCGCCCTGCTCCGCGTCCTCCTGGTCGTCCCCGAGGCCGGGGTCGGCGCACGGCTGGAGCCGCGCGTCAAGGGGGGGTACTGTCACGGTTTCGCCGAGGCTGCTCCTCCTCCTGGTTCGGGCAGGCTTCGGCGGTCGTCGTCCCCGGAGTACTAGCTGCCACCGATCTATGTTTCATGTTCGTTTGGTTTTGTCTGGATGTTGTACACCTGTGTCTTGTTAGTCCTCGTTAGTGTCCTATTTAGTTCTCGTTGTGTGTGCTTGTCGTTGTGTGTGATTGCGCTTCTGTTTCGTGTTTGGAGCTACATTTTCCCTCCAGTGTTTTGGAGAGGTTATTTTGCACATGTTTGTGCGCCGTTTGTTTTGTCGCCTGTGTGCGCCGTGTATTCGCCTTCGGGCTTATTGTGCTTCTGTCTTCTATATATATTGCACTAAAGCCTTTGGACTGAGCCTCTGCGTCCTGCGCATGATTCATACACCACACCCACCTTCAGCACGCCTTGACAATAACACATATGGAATCATGTAGTAAGCAAGAAAGTGTTAAAAAAATTAAAATATATTATATATTTCAGATTCTTCAAAGTAGCCACCCTTTGCGTTGATGACAGCTTTGCACACTCTTGGCATTCTCTCAACCAGCTTCACCTGGAATGCTTTTCCAACAGTCCTGAAGGAGTTCCCACATATGCTGAGCACTTGTCTGCTGCTTTTCCTTCATTCTGAGGTCCAACTCATCCCAAACCATCTCAATTGCTTAGAGGTCGGGTGATTGTGGAGGCCAGATCATCTGATGCAGCACTCCATCACTCTCCTTCTTGATAAAATAGCCCTTAAACAGCCTGAAGGTGTGTTGGGTCATTGTCCTGTTGAAAAACAAATGATAGTCCCACTGAGCCCAAACCAGATGAGATGACGTATCGCTGCAGAATACTGTGGTAGCTATGGTGGTTAAGTGTGAATTGATTTCTAAATAAATCACAGAGAGTGTCACCAGCAAAGCACCCCCACACCATAACACCTCCTCCTCCATGCTTTACGGTGGGAAATACACATGCGGAGATCATCCGTTCACCCACACTGTGTCTCACAAAGACACGGCGGTTGGAACCACAAATCTCCAATTTGGACTCCTGACCAAAGGACACATTTCCACCAGTCAAATGTCAATTGCTCGTGTTTCTTGGCCCAAGCAATGTCTCTTATCCCAAACCATCTCAATTTGGATGAGATTGGGTGATTGTGGAGGCCAGGTCATCTGATGCAGCACTTCATCACTCTCCTTCTTGATAAAATAGCCCTTAAACAGCCTGAAGGTGTGTTGGGTCATTGTCCTGTTGAAAAACAAATGATAGTCCCACTGAGCCTAAACCAGATGAGATGACGTATCGCTGCAGAATGCTGTGGTAGCCATGCTGGTTAAGTGTGCCTTAAATTCTAAATAAATCACAGAGAGTGTCACCAGCAAAGCACCCCCACACCATAACACCTCCTCCTTCATGCTTTACGGTGGGAAATACACATGCGGAGATCATCCGTTCACCCACACTGTGTCTCACAAAGACACGGCGGTTGGAACCACAAATCTCCAATTTGGACTCCAGACCAAAGGACACATTTCCACCAGTCTAATGTCCATTGCTCGTGTTTCTTGGCCCAAGCAGGTCTCTTCTTATTATTGGTGTCCTTTAGTAGTGGTTTCTTTGCAGCAATTCGACCAGGAAGGCCTGATTCACGCAGTCTCCTCTGAACAGTTGATGTTGATGTGTCTGTTACTTGAACTCTGTGAAGCATTTATTTGGGCTGCAATTTCTGAGGCTGGTAACTCTAATGAACTTATCCTTTGCAGCAGAGGTAACTCTGGGTCTTCCTTTCCTGTGTCGGTCCTCATGAGAGCCAGTTTCATCATAGCGCTTGATGGCTTTTGCGACTACACTTGAAGAAACTTTAAAAGTTCTTGAAATGTTCTGTATTGACTGACCTTCATGTCTTAAAGTAATGATGGACTGTCGTTTCTCTTTGCTTTTTTGAGCTGTTCTTGGCATAATATGGACTTGGTCTTTTACCAAATAGGGCTATCTTCTGTATACCACCCCTACAACTGATTGGCTCAAATGCATTAAGAAGGAAATAAATTCCACAAATTGACTTTTAGCAAGGCACACCTGTTAATTGAAATGCATCCCAGGTGACTACCTCATGTAGCTGGTTGAGAGAATGCCAGGAGTGTGCAAAGCTGTCATCAAGGCAAACGGTGGCTACTTTGAAGAACCTCAAACATAAAATATATTTTTTGGTTACTACATGATTCCATATGTGTTATTTCATAGTTTTGATGTCTTCACTACTATTCTAGAATGTAGAAAATAGTTTAAAAAATAAAGAAAAACCCTTGAATGAATAGGTGTGTCCAAACTTTTCATTGCTACTGTATATATATTTCTTTATACCTGCAGAGGTCCTGAAATTCAAAATCAAAGAGTTAAATTATCCTTGGTATGACCATCATAAAACAATCCTGTCTATCCCGTAGATGTAAACAACAGACACACAATCTCACAGAAGGCAATGACTAGGAGAGGGATGGAGCCGACGACGCTGTGGAACAGAGCCAGCCAGTAGTTGGGTGGATATGAGAGCGATGGTGAATCCAACAATACAAGTCACACCTGAAAGAAGACAAAACAGAAGACGTTTGTTAAACGTTGTCAACCTTAGGTTCTTCCAAGGGTGCTCCTCCTTACTGTTTAGAGGATCCCACCAAGGTCAATGACAAGCTTGTGATCTCGATCCCTGAACAACTATGATGATGAGACAATGCCTTGGTTTGAAGTCATTTCAATTGAATGCAGCGAAGAAGAAGAAGAAGAAGAAGAAGAAGAAGAAGAAGAAGAAGAAGAAGAAGAAGAAGAAGAATCTCAGCTACTGTATGGCACTAACCTGTCAACACTTCTTTGGGCCACTTGGGGAAGATGTTGAGATCCTGAAGGGGCACCACGACCCCCTCTATGCTGCCAAACATGGTGGACAGTCCCAGACAGAAGAGCATGATGAAGAACAGGATGGACCAGAGAGGAGAGACCGGCATCTTGGTGATGGCCTCTGTGAACACGATGAAGGCCAGACCAGTTCCCTCCACACCCTACAGCAAACACAGTACCGACTGAAGTTCTAGTGTCCCTTGGAATAAATGATATGTCTTGGATTGGACATCATGCAATTTCACTACCTCACTGAGAAACTGCTGCAGATCGCAGGTCTTCAGGTTTAATCATTGGATGATGACTGTAAATGTGCCGTTGAGACCTTGGAGAACTTCCTCATAGTTGTTCACAGTGACGTGGTGCTCAGGAAGATCAAATGCATTCAGCAGGGCCATGATGTTACTAGGAAGAGATCACATTCAGCAGGGCCATGATGTTACTAGGAAGAGATCACATTCAGCAGGGCCATGATGTTCCTAGGAAGAGATTACATTCAGCAGGGCCATGATGTTACTAGGAAGATATTACATTCAGCAGGGCCTTGATGTTACTAGGAAGAGAGCACATGGAAGTATGACCAACATATTAAACTCATTTGATTCTCTTCCTCTAATCCCCATTAATTAAATCCAATTTTGACAGATACTTGACAGCGTTGTCAACCAATATGATCACTTGTGATCCATTGATATCACTTCTTTGAGCATCTATGAGTTACTCTACGCATGGATTAGGATGCAGCCTCAATAAAATAGTGTTTTTAAAACGTTGTAAGAAGGAGTTACCTACTGTACAGAGTTGTAGGTGGAGAAGGAGATGAGTCCTCCGAAGGAGAAGGAGTAGAACACCTGGGCACCTGCATCCAGCCAGGTGGACGGGTTCATCAACCTGGAGAAATAGAAAACACAAAGTGACGGATTAGTATCATGACAACGTTTAAATGGGTAGTACATAAAGTCAATGCTTACATCTGGTGTGAAGAGGAATTTGACCCCATCCAGAGAACCTTTGAGAGTGCAAGAGAAATAAACATTAGCGAGACAACTGGCACACCGTTCCCAAGGCAGGGCCAATATTCTGCTGGAATTTGACCTCCCTGGCATGCAGGGAGAGAGTAAAGCTGAGCTGGTACCTTGCCAGTAGTCTCGATCCCCTTGATACAGCAGACGTAGAGCAGAGTCCAGGCAGACACCAGGGCTAGCACCATCCACTACTGGAGGCCTCCAGATGTATCTATGGCTGTAGTGGTGTTCAGTGTCTCTCTGTACCAGAAGTAATCCACGGAGGTGCTCTGTGCGCATTCTGACACCAGACCTGCAGGGGGCGATTGTCAAACTTTGTAGCCCTTTCTTGCAGTCAAATGACCAAATTGCCCTCATGGGTGGAATATTATAAAAAAAATTCATAGTTCATAATTAATAAAACAAATATATTTTTAAATACTGTAAAGCAGGTGTTTCTATGTCAAACAGTTTTGTTATATTTCAGTCTTCTGTGATGTATATAAAGTGTAATATTGGGATGCAAAATCTAAATTGTATACATTTCAACTCTATGTCTGACATGGTACAAGTGTCTTTTTTTGTTGTTGCTCATAACCATGTGTGTGAGGTGTAAACTTTAGTTTCAAAGTAGTTTTGTTTAAGACTTCCAAGAAACACCCTGTGTGACCCTGATTCAGCCCACTGCAGTAAAAGGTTAAAGCCCCGTCTGGATCTAAAATGACAACTGCTAAGACGAGATGAGAAGGACGTTTGGTTGATCTGAAATGTCCATTTTTGAATCTGCTGCAAATGCATTCAACATGATTTAGCAAATATTAAAAGACATGAAAGATCTGTTTGACTTATTATGTCTAATGTTAGCTAGCTCGCTATCCAGATCATCTTTAATAAATAACTGAACATTAGCTATAGACAGGTTGTGGAGCAAAACAAGCAGGGTTGGCTTAGAATCAAAGGATTGTTGACAACATGTCAAGTCTATTTCTTCTCCAAATCGTTATTGGAAACATTTATAAAAAATGAACACTGTCTCTGAAATACATTGTTAGTTTTTGGTTAGCTCCTGGGAAGGCAAGACTGGAATTCAAATCAACTTTTATTTGTCACATGCGGCGAATACAACAGGTGTAGACTTTACCGTGAAAATGCGTACTTACAAGCCCTTAACCAACAATACAGATATAATAATAAATAATAAAAATTTGCAAATAATAATAAAATTGTAACACAATAAAATAACAATAACGAGGCTATATACAAGGAGTGCCAGTACCGAGTCAATGTGCAGGTAATATCTTGGTGTGTTTGGAGCATGATAGTTTGTTGGTGATGTGGACACCAAGGAACTTGAAACTCTCGACCCACTCCACTACAGCCCCGTCGATGTGAATGGGGGCGTGTTTCTGCCCTCCGTTTCCTGTAGTCCACGATCATCTCCTTTGTCTTGCTCACGTTGAGGGAGAGGTTGTTGTCCTTGCACCACACTGCCAGGTCTCTGACCTCCTCCCTATAGGCTGTCTCACCATCGTCGGTGATCAGGCCTACCACCGTCTTGTCGTCTGCAAACTTAATGATGGTGTTGGAGTCGTGCCTGGCCATGCAGTCATGGGTGAACAGGGAGTACAGAAGGTGACTGAGCACGCACCCCTGAGGGGCCCCTGTGTTGAGGATCAGTGTGGCAGATGTGTTGTTACCTACCCTTACCACCTGGGGGCGGCCCGTCAGGAAGTCCAGGATCCAGTTGCAGAGGGAGGTGTTTAGTCCCAGGGTCCTAAGCTTAGTGATGAGCTTAGAGCGCACTATGGTGTTGAATGCAGAGCTGTAGTCAATGAATAGCATTCTCACGTAGGTGTTCCTCTTGTACAGGTGGGAAAGGGCAGTGTGGAGTGCAATAGAGATTGCATCATCTGTGGATCTGTTGGGGCGGTATGCAAATTGAAGTGGGTCTAGGGTTTCTGGGATAATGGTGTAGATGTGAGCCATGAACAGCCTTTCAAAGCACTTCATGGCTACAGACGTCAGTGCTACGGGTCGGTAGTCAGTTAGGCAGGTTATCTTAGTGTCCTTGGGCACGGGGACTATGGTGGTCTGCTTGAAACATGTTGGTATTACAGACTCAGTCAGGGACATGTTGAAAATGTCGGTGAAGACACTTGCCAGTTGGTCAGCACATGCTCGGAGTACAGGTCCTGGTAATCCGTCTGGCCCTGCGGCCTTGTGAATGTTGACCTGCTTAAAAGTCTTACTCACATCGGCTACGGAGAGCGTGATCACATAGTCATCCAGAACAGCTGGTGCTCCAATGCATGCTTCAGTGTTGCTTGCCTCAATGCAAGCATAGAAGTAGTTTAGCTCGTCTGGTAGGCTTGTGTCACTGGGCAGCTCGCGGCTGTGCTTCCCTTTGTAGTCTGTAATAGTTTTCAAGCCCTGCCACATCCGACGAGCATCAGAGCCGGTGTGGTACGATTCAATCTTAGTCCTGTATTGACTCTTTGCCTGTTTGATGGTTCGTCGGAGGGCATAGCGGGATTTCTTATAAGCGTCCGGGTTAGAGTCCCGCTCCTTGAAAGCAGCAGCTCTACCCTTTAGCTCAGTGCGGATGTTGCCTGTAATCCATGGCTTCTGGTTGGGGTATGTACGTATGGTCACTGTGGGGACGACGGCATCGATGCACTTATTGATGAAGCCAGTGACTGATGTGGTGTACTCCTCAATGCTATCTGAAGAATCCCGGAACATGTTCCAGTCTGTGCTAGCAAAACAGTCCTGTAGTTTAGCATCTGCGTCATCTGACCATTTTTTATTAGCCGAGCTTCCAGCTTTAGTTTTTGCTTATAAGCAGTAGTCAGGAGGATAGAGTTATGGTCAGATTTGCCAAATGGAGGGCGAGGGAGAGCTTTGTCTGTGTGTGGAGTAAAGGTGGTCTACTGTTTTTTTTCCTCTGGTTGCATATTTAACATGCTGGTAGAAATGAGGTAGAACGGATTTAAGTTTCCCTGCATTAAAGTCCCCGGCCACTAGGAGCGCTGACTCTGAATGAGCATTTTCCTGTTTAGTTATGGCCTTATACAGCTCATTGAGTGCAATCTTACTGCCAGCATTGGTTTGTGGTGGTAAATAGACAGTTATGAAAAATATAGATGAAAACTCTCTTGGTAAATAGTGTGGTCTACAGCTTATCATAAGGTACTCTACCTCAGGCGAGCAAAACCTTGAGACTTCCTTAGTATTTGATTTTGTGCACCAGCTGTTGTTTACAAATATACACAGACCGCCACCCCTTGTCTTACCGGAGTCAGCCGTTCTATCCTGCCGATGTAGCGTATAGCCCGCTAGCTGTATGTTATCCATGTCATCGTTCAGCCACGACTCGGTGAAACATAAGATATTACAGTTTTTAATGTCCCGTTGGTAGGATAAGCGTAATCGTAGGTCATCTAATTTATTTTCCAATTATTGAAGATTGGCTAATAGGATTGATGGGAGAGGCAGTTTACTCGCTCGCCGTCGGATCCTTACAAGGCACCCCGACCTACGTCCACGATATCTCCGTCTCTTCCTCATGCGAATGACAGGGATTTGGGCCTTGTCGGGTGTCTGTAGGATATCCTTCGCGGCCGCCTCGTTGAAGAAAGAATCTTCGTCCAATACGAGGTGAGTAATCGCTGTCCTGATATCCAGAAGCTCTTTTTGGTTATAAGAGGCGATGGCAGAAACATTATGTACAGAATAAATTACAAATAACATGAAAAAACACACATAATAGTACAATTGGTTAGAGGGCTGTAAAACGGCAGCCATCTTCTCCGGCGCCATCCAGGGTTGGTTCCAATGGTTCCAATCATTTTTCCACCATACATTTTTCCCATAAGGGATTTTCGAAACACTTAAAATAAGGGCTGTGTTTCGTGTAGGCTTACCCTGGCGTGATGTTTTGATAACCGTGTAAATCTCTCTAGGACAAGGTGACTTTTATCAATATATTTACCTGTATTTGCCCCCCAAAAATGAAATGCTAATTAGCCGCTAATGTGGCTATCATAAAGAACTACAAATGCCATGATGGTCTGGATGAGACTGCCGAATCGAGGCAAAGGTAAGAATCTCTGGATTAACTATCTAATGTATAGCTATCATGCTGTGATGATGTCTTAGGTCTCTCTTTATGTAGTGTTGTGGTGTCTCGCTTGTCGTGATCTTTATGTAGCGTTGTGGTGTCTCGCTTGTCGTGATCTTTATGTAGTGTTGTGGTGTCTCGCTTGTCGTGATCTTTATGTAGTGTTGTGGTGTCTCGCTTGTCGTGATCTTTATGTAGCGTTGTGGTGTCTCTCTTGTCGTGATCTTTATGTAGTGTTGTGGTGTCTCGCTTGTCGTGATCTTTATGTAGTGTTGTGGTGTCTCGCTTGTCGTGATCTTTATGTAGCGTTGTGGTGTCTCTCTTGTCGTGATCTTTATGTAGCGTTGTGGTGTCTCGCTTGTCGTGATCTTTATGTAGTGTTGTGGTGTCTCGCTTGTCGTGATCTTTATGTAGCGTTGTGGTGTCTCTCTTGTCGTGATCTTTATGTAGTGTTGTGGTGTCTCGCTTGTCGTGATCTTTATGTAGCGTTGTGGTGTCTCTCTTGTCGTGATCTTTATGTAGTGTTGTGGTGTCTCGCTTGTCGTGATCTTTATGTAGCGTTGTGGTGTCTCTCTTGTCGTGATCTTTATGTAGTGTTGTGGTGTCTCGCTTGTCATAATGTGTGTTTTGTCCTACATTTCTATTTCTATTTTTAATCCCAGCCCCCGTCCCCGTAGGAGGCCTTTTGCCTCTTGGTAGTCCGTCACTGTAAATAATAATTTGTTGTTAACTGACTTGTCTAGTTAAATAAAGGTTCAAAAATATATATATCACAATATCATAATTATAATCATGTTAGCTAAATTTTGTAATTAATAAATTAGCTACATTTCTTTAAAATTGACAATTCTGTGAACTGTCTTGTGCAAGTTTTAAATTGACACAATACCTGTTAGCAAAGGTGTCAGGTAGAGATGACGTGCAGGAGCTTGGAAGGGATTTGTAGTTTTGCATGATGAATAGTGGGGAAATATTGTACAATGCAGGTGTGCGAAGCTCTTAGAGACTTACCCAGAAAGACTCACAGCTGGAATCGCTGCCAAAGGCGATTCTAACATGTGTTGACTCAGTGGTGTCAATACTTATGTAAATCTAGGTGTAGGTGAGAAATAAATTATATAAATCCATTTCAAATTCAGGCTGTAACAGATAACATGTGGAATAAGTCAAGGGGTATGAATACTTTCTGAAGGCACTGTACATATCCACTTCAATTACCTCGTACACCTGTACATCGACTCAGTGCTGGTACCCCGTGTTTATAGCCGAGCTATCATTGCTCATTGCTCATTGCTGTATTTATTCCTCGTGTTACCATTTAAAAAATATATATTCTTGTAATTTTTTTGTATTGTGTTCTGCATTGTTGGGAAGGGCCCGTAAGTAAGCATTTTACTGTCACACCTGTTGTTTACAAAGCATGACAATTGAAATTGGATTTGATTTAAACAGAAAGACGTAGGGCTGACGTGTACCTTTGAACACTTCCCATAAACAGAAAGACGTAGGGCTGACGTGTACCTTTGAACACTTCCCATAAACAGAAAGACGTAGGGCTGACGTGTACCTTTGAACACTTCCCATAAACAGAAAGACGTAGGGCTGACGTGTACCTTTGAACACTTCCCATAAACAGAAAGACGTAGGGCTGACGTGCACCTTTGAACACTTACCATAAACAGAAAGACGTAGGGCTGACGTGTACCTTTGAACACTTCCCATAAACAGAAAGACGTAGGGCTGACGTTTACCTTTGAACACTTCCCATAAACAGAAAGACGTAGGGCTGAGGTGGTTTATTGCATTGGTTACATAACATGTGTTATGTAACCTGGGCGGCAGGTAGCTTAGTGGGCGGCAGGTAGCTTAGTGGTTAAGAGCGTTGTGCCAGTAACCGAAAGGTCGCTGGTTCTAATCCCCGAGCCGACTAGGTGAAAAATCTGTCGATGTGCCCTTGAGCAAGGCACTTAACCCTAATTGCTCCTGTAAGTCGCTCTGGATAAGAGCGTCTGCTAAATGACTAATTATATTATAATTATAATTATAACATGTGTTCTGTAGTGTTCTGCAGCACCATGTACATATGCAGATAGCTAGTTTTCTAGTGCAGTGGATCCCAACTCCGGTCCTCCAGTATCCCCAGCAGTACACGTTTATTTTTTTTTACACGCACACCTGATTACACTTGTCAACTAATCATCAGGCCCTCAAGTTGAATCAGGTATGTTCTAGAGTACACAAATAGATGACACCGTGTATCTGCTACATCAGGGTTGCCCAACCCTGTTCCTGGAGAGCTACCCTCCTGTAGGTTTTCGCTCCAACCCCAGGTGTTACTAACCTGATTCATCTTATCAACCTGCTAATTATTAGAATCAGGTGTGCTAGATTAGGGTTGGAGCAAAAACCTACAGGACGGTAGCTCTCCAGGAACAGGGTTGGGCAGTCCTGTGCTACATGTACTAGCATTGTGCTGTTGGGGGTACTGGAGGACTGGAGTTGGGAACCGCTGTTCTGGTGTACACAATTAGATGACACCATGTATCTACATGGTGTATCTACATCTACATGTATTAGCATTGTGCTGTGTAACGTACAATGGTGTCCTGTGTTCCATTAAGACAGAAACTCACACATCCTTTAATGTAGACATAGGCAAAAAAAAAATGTTTTAATCAGATTTAATATTTGTTCAAACATGTTATGAAAGTCTAGTATATTAATATAAATTAATCTGTACGTTCTGCACCATAATTCATAAGAACATGTCGTTAGACTTTCAGACAGCAAAAATAGCACAATTATAACATTTTCCGATGGAATGTTGATTGCATCAGAAACCCACAACAAAATAATAAATAAAACACACAACAGAAATGCCAGTGAAATTCTAGATTATCACATAGATAAATACAACTAGCAGTTTCATTGCACTGGTGTGGTCTTTGTGGAATGATCAAGAGACATTGCGGCCAATTTCAGATATATTCCCGGCTGTCCTTAAATCAGTTCCTTTGCATCATAACCAAAAGGGTTACGGTCAATCACATTTCAATTTGGTAAATTTAGGTTGATAAGTGCCCGTTTATAAACAGTTTCAATTTAGATTTGTTTTAAATTCTTAAACTTCCTGAATTGACTGAATTAAAATGGAATTGACCCCAAACATTTTTGGACAAATCATTTTGGATTCTTACTCTGCTTTTTATTCTCCAACATAGTGTTGTCCCACATGATGTTGGCGGCGTGGTATTCTACGACATTTCCATCTGAACTTTGGCAGAGACAGTGTCGACTTCTGCTCTGTAGACATTTTTGTTGCAGCAGCGTGTCTGGATGAGTTTTAATATGGCCATGCCTGGCACCAGCAGACTGGGGATTCCTGCTAGGATGAAGATGATGGCGTAGATCCAAGCGGGATACTCCAACACCTCCAGGGTGGGGAAGTCAGCCTGCGGAACACAGAGATGAGAAAACAAGTCCTTGAGAATGCTAAACATTGGCGGTGGATGAGGGAGTCCCCCCCCTCCCCCCTTTACAGCAGTTTGAAAACTGGAAAGGCGCTATATAAATGCTATCAAAATGCTAGCAATTATTATTATTAATATCTAGAAATAAGTATTGACTATATGTGACAGGTAGTCAGTTAGTTCCCCATGGCTCCTGTTTAAATCCAAGGGGTGGCGTAGTCTAGAAGCACCTAGTGTTCAGTCACACAATAGGTTATCTTCTTGGGGGAAAATAACTGGGTCCATATTCATTAAGTGTCTCAGAGCAGGAGGGCTGATCTAGGATCATGGCCCCCCTGTCCATGTAATGTTATTCAATGTGATGTAAAAGGTCAAACTGATCCTGGATCAGCACTCCTATTGTGAGACGCCCAATACGATATCAATACGGCCCCTGATTTGAATGTAGAGGAGGAACATGTAGAGGAGTAACATGTAGAGGAGGAACATGTAGAGGAGGAACATGTAGAGGAGGAACATGTAGAAGAGGAACATGTAGAAGGAACATGTAGAGGAGGAACATGTAGAGGAGGAACATGTAGAGGAGGAACATGTAGAGGAGGAACATGTAGAAGGAACATGTAGAGGAGGAACATGTAGAGGAGGAACATGTAGAAGGAACATGGAGAGGAGGAACATGTAGAGGAGGAACATGTAGAAGGAACATGTAGAGGAGGAACATGTAGAGGAGGAACATGTAGAGGAGGAACATGTAGAAGGAACATGTAGAGGAGGAACATGTAGAGGAGGAACATGTAGAAGGAACATGGAGAGGAGGAACATGTAGAGGAGGAACATGTAGAAGGAACATGGAGAGGAGGAACATGTAGAGGAGGAACATGTAGAAGAGGAACATGTAGAAGGAACATATAGAGGAGGAACATGTAGAGGAGGAACATATAGAGGAGGAACATACCGAGCTTGGATTCCAGGCGATGTAGGTGACATTGGAGCTGACTTTGGTAATGAAGTAGAAGATGAAGATGACTAAGACGATTAAAGGGCTGATGAACCTCCAGGTCACCTGCCAGAAGATGTTGGGCTTGTGACCGATCATGAACTCTATATCCTTGTTAAACCTGTAGAAGAAGAAGAAGAAGAAGAAGAAGAAGAAGAAGAAGAAGAAGAAGAAGAAGAAGAAGAAGAAGAAGAAGAAGAAGACTTAATTAACTCATAGAAGAAGGACATTTGTCTCCTGCTGTGCCCAACTCCTCTGATACACACACATACAGACAAATAGACATGTTGGAGAGGCTGGAGCTTAAGGACGTGGAAAGACAAAACGTATGCATCAGCTTCAGACCTCTCTTGAACTGTTCACTGTTTGACGCTCATCAGGAATAGAAGCAATTAGGTGCAGCATTAACCTTTGGATACTACATTGCATGCCAACTTTGTAGCCTCGTTAAACCAGCCTGATCTTGGACGCTCACGTTTTGTTTCACTTCACATATCACGTGAAACAGAATGTGAGCTTGCAAGATCAGGGCTGGTTTTAACGAGGCTACCAACTTTGGCATCATTAAAGATTAACACACGTTAGCTAGTTAGCTGTTGCCACAAATTCACAGCTACTTGGATTGATTTCTGTGGTGGGTGATGCCTCAAAAAGTTGGGGTGGATCGGGGACGAAGAGGAGGTGAACACTCACCTGTCTATGCCATAGATGTAGACCACAGCTACCATCTCACAGAAGGCGATGACTAGGAGAGGGATGGAGCCGGCGAAGCTGTCGAACAAGGCCAGCCAGTAGTTACCGGAACTCTGAGCAAATATCAGGGCAACAATGAATGCCACCAGACAGACAATACCTGAAACAGAAGACACATTAACACTGCGTTATTTCTTCAAGGCACATTTAACCAGTGGTCTTCATTTCTAGTCCTGGAGAGCTACAGGATGTGCAGGTGTTTGTTCCAGCCCAGCACTAAGCTCTCCAGGACAGGAGTTGGAGACCGCTGCATTGGAAATGTATATTGCATCATGCGTCCATTGATACTTGGTCTCAATTGATTCAAGCCGAGGTACTTACCAGTGATCGCCTCCTTAGGCCACCGTTTAGGGAAGATGTTGAGATCCTGAAGGGGCACCACGACCCCCTCTATGCTGCCAAACATGGTGGACAGTCCCAGACAGAAGAGCATAATGAAGAACAGGATGGACCAGAGAGGAGAGACCGGCATCTTGGTGATGGCCTCTGTGAACACGATGAAGGCCAGACCAGTTCCCTCCACACCCTATTGAAAGACAATGACTCACCATCAGGGCAAACATGACTAAAACCAGATCCATAGATAAACGGTAAGAGTTGGGCAAACTATTCTCCATGTTGGCACCAAATGTTCCATGACCAACATGGCGGCAATTGAAATGGGTAAAAGGCTTTTGATCTGGAGACCGTACGTCACTGAGAAAGTTTGCAATTTCAATACCTGACTGAGAAAGTTTGCCATTTCAATACCTGACTGAGGAAAGTTTGACGTTTCAATACCTGACTGAGGAAAGTTTGCAAGTCGCAGGTCTTGAGGTTCAGACCCCGGACGATCTCTGGGAAGGTGCCGTTTAGATTCTGTAGGGATTCTGCATAGTTGCCTTCTGTGATGTTGCCCTCAGGAAGGCTGAAAGCGTTCAGCAGGGCCAGGATGTTTCTGGATGGGACAACAACACACAGAGCTGGAGGTAGGTCGAGTACAAACCTTGAACCATTTGCCAAGAATCTTGAAAATACACAACACAACAATAATACACAACACAACAATAATACACAACACAACAATAATCAATAATACACAACACAACAATAATACACAACACAACAATAATACACAACACAACAATAATCAATAATACACAACACAACAATAATACACAACACAACAATAATCAATAATACACAACACAACAATAATACACAAAAACCACAAGGCCACTACGTGCTAGAATTTGCTAGCAATGCACAGTGCAGAATATCAAAGACAAGCAAAACAGAATTACGAAGTGATCATTGTCATTGAGACAGTTCTGGCCGTCCATTCAGTGCCGTTTTTTCCCGGACACAGACTAAACCTAAGTCCTGGCCTAAAAAAAGCAAGCTCAGAGCTCAACGTAACCAGACTGAAAACACGTACCCTCCCAGACAGTCGTCGAACCTCTCTGTGGCCCTGAAGCCGATGATGGAGTAGATGACGGTAGCAGCGTAGACCGACGTGAAGCCGTTGATGATGGAGATGATGACGGCGTCCTGCTCACAGTTGTTGCTGGAGAAACAGAAGAGTCAAGATAGACTTGTCTACCTTATGTCTAAATATAGAATTGAGTCCCAAATGGCAACCTATTTCCTATGACACAGTGAACTATGTTTTGACCAGGGCTCATAGGGCTCTATCTAAATTAGTGCACTTATGCAGTAGGGAATGGTGTCCCATTTGGTACGAAGTCGTCGATAAATCTGCGGTTACTTACTGCACAGAGTTGTAGCTGGAGAATGAGATGAGACCTCCGAAGGCCAAGGAGAAAGAGTAGAACACCTGGGCACCTGCATCCAGCCAGGTGGACGGGTTCATCAACTCATTCAACTATGAGAATACAATCATCAATGTATACCGCACACAACAAAGGGAACTCAGGCCTGAAAAACATCTGAGAAACTAACATTTTTGGGGTGAACTATCACTTTGAGAGGATGTACTTACATCAGGTGTGAAGAGGAACTTTATTCCATCCAGAGAACCTTTGAGAGTCAGCCCTCTGATCAGGAAGATGGTGAGGACCACGTAGGGCAGAGTGGATGTTATGTACACTGCCTGTGAAGACAGAGAGGGCAGAACCACCTTGTAATGGATGATAGTCCACTGGAGAAGGTGAACTATAAACTACATTTCAATCCACTAAATAGCACTGAAATGTAAAAAAGTACCATATTGTGGAAAACACCTCAAACTAAGTCTAGAATCCTATCTGAACAGAACCCGAAGAGACAGTGTATCGTACCTTACCAGTGATCTCAATTGGACTGGGTATCGTACCTTGCCATTGGTCTCAATGGGAATGGGTATCGTACCTTGCCAGTGGTCTCAATGGGAATGGGTATCATACCTTGCCAGTGGTCTCAATGGGAATGGGTATCGTACCTTGCCATTGATAGACATGGGGCGGTGCACAATTGGCCCAGCGTCGTCCAAGGTAGGGGAGGGTTTGGCCGGCAGGGATGGCGTTTGCAATGCCAGGGTTGTGGGTTCGATTCCCATGGGGGGCCAGTATAATAAAAATAATGTATGCACTCACTAACTGTAAGTCGCTCTGGATAAGAGCGTCGGCTAAATGACTAAAATGTAAATGTATCGTACCTTACCAGTTGTCTCAATGGGAATGGGTATCGTACCTTGCCAGTGGTCTCAATGCCACGAAGGCAGCAGACGTACAACACCAGCCAGGCACACAGTAGACACAACACCATCCACCACTGCAGTCCTCCAGAGTCCCCTATGGATGCGGACGTGTTGAGGGTGTCTCTGTACCAGAAATAATCCACTGGGGAACTCCGGGCGCATTCTGATACCAGACCTACAGGGGGCGGCAAAAACACTGTCACACCCAAAGGCCAGTCCAACAGCATTTAGCCTGATAATGACTTCTGTAGATCCATCTAGATGCCTCAGAAGATAAGCTAAATTAGATTTTGTAGTGAACTTGTGACTTTAAATCCATGCAGAATATGAACACACCCGTCAGGTTGGCATTGACAGGACACTGACTCCACGGCAGAGGGCTCTGGAAGGAGTTGAAGAAGTACCACATCACCCAGGCGATGATAGTGTTGTAGTACATGCCCACCAGGAAGGAGACTGACAAGGAGGCGACGCCTGTAGGACACAACCGTTCCAGATGTCACCACATGCCAGTGGTGTGCCTGAGGCCAGAGGAGGCTGGTGGGAAGAGCTATGGGAGGACGGGTTCATTGTAATGGCTGGAATGGAATTCATGGAACGGAGTCAAACGTGTGGTTTCCAAATGGTTGATGTGTTTGATACGTTTCATTAATTCCATTCCAGCCATTACAATGAGCCCGTCCTCCTATAGCGCCTGCCACCAGCCTCTGCCTGAGGCGTTATTCCAGATATCACTACATGTCAGTGAGGTAAGGTCTAGGTCTGTTATGGCTGTATCCCAAATGGCAACGTATGTGGTACTTTTAACCAGAGCCCTATACTACTTTCGACCAGGACTCATAGGCCTCTGGTCGAAGATAGTTCACCATGTAGGGAATACGGTGCCATTTGGGATGCTGGCCATTAGAAGGAGAAGATAGATACACACTCTGCAAACATGATAACCTCACTTTGAAGACTGCAGAACTTTCTTTTTGACATTGGACGTTTTGTGGTCAGCTAACTACGTGCTTCTCTAACAGCAGTACACAGGGTTTTGTACTGTTTCTGTTGGACTCACCAACACCAGTCAGATATGGGTTAATGGCCGTCCACACTCCAACACTGCCGCTCCTGAGGCGCTGTCCGATAGCGAACTCCAGGTGCAGCAGTGGAATCCCCTCCAGAACCAGCAGGATCAGGAATGGGATCATAAACGCTCCTGGGAATGTGAGATAGAAGGCATCATTAAATCCTGATGGAAATGAGATTGAGAGGTATCATAAAAGCCTGATTCCAGATCTGTATGTGCTGAAGCCAACTTCTGGGATCAGGCTATTAAAGTCAGTAAGGTACACACACTTAAAGGTAATCATGCTGCTGTTCCCCCTATGGTCACCCCCCCCCCCCCAACCCCTCAGTGGTCATGCTGTTCCCCCTATGGTCACCCCCCCACCCCCTCAGTGGATATGCTGTTCCTCCTATGGTCACCCCCCACCCCCCTCAGTGGATATGCTGTTCCCCCTATGGTCACCCCCCCCACCCCTCAGTGGTCATGCTGTTCCCCCTATGGTCATCCCCCCTCCCCCTCAACAGTCTTTACTCTGCCTGCTGTTCCCCCTATGGTCATCCCCCCTCCCCCTCAACAGTCTTTACTCTGCCTGCTGTTCCTCCTATGGTCATCCCCCCCACCCCTCAACAGTCTTTACTCTGCCTGATGTTCCTCCTATGGTCATCCCCCCACACCCTCCACAGTCTTTACTCTGCCTGCTGTTCCTCCTATGGTCATCCCCCCCACCCCCTCAACAGTCTTTACTCTGCCTGCTGTTCCTCCTATGGTCATCCCCCCCCCCCCCCCTCAACAGTCTTTACTCTGCCTGCTGTTCCCCCTATGGTCACCCCCCACCCCCTCAACAGTCTTTACTCTGCCTGCTGTTCCTCCTATGGTCACCCCCCCCACCCCCCCTCAACAGTCTTTACTCTGCCTGCTGTTCCCCCTATGGTCACCCCCCCACCCCCTCAACAGTCTTTACTCTGCCTGCTGTTCCTCCTATGGTCACCCCCCCCACCCCCTCAACAGTCTTTACTCTGCCTGCTGTTCCTCCCTATGGTCACCCCCCCACCCCCTCAACAGTCTTTACTCTGCCTGCTGTTCCCCCTATGGTCACCCCCCACCCCCCTCAACAGTCTTTACTCTGCCTGCTGTTCCCCCTATGGTCATCCCCCCCACCCCCTCAACAGTCTTTACTCTTCCTCCACCCCAGTAGGCATGTATCATCACTGCCACAGTTGTTATGATGTATATAGTCCTAGTTCTTTTTCTATTATTTTATTTCACTAGTCCTGCAATCCCCCCTGCTTTACTTTACTTTACTTACTTTATTGTCCCCATGGGGAAATTTTGTTGCAGTGTCATGTACACATTTAAAGTGGCGTTAAATACAAAACAAGATTGACAATACAACTTTCAATAACAGTCACGCACCAATAAGTAGGAAATAAGAAATAAAACATTTAAAACATTTAAAACAAAGACTAGCCTGCTGGCCTTACGGGGTCAATGGGAACATTTGCCCGAGCTATTTAAGAGGGATATCACACCTGGCACAAATGATTGTCTCGTTCTATTTTTCCTGCTGAGGGGTGCCCTATACCTACGCCCAGAGGGGAGTAATTCAAAGTCCCTGTACATGTGACTATTAAACAATCTGAATCTGAACGACAATCCCACATATAACCCTGTATATGGGAGCTATTAAACGATCTTAATCTGAGGTGTTTTTTTTAGATCCAGGTTGTGAAATTCAACGTTTGGCAATTCAAGGAGTCGGTCTGATTGTGCACTCGGATGTCATCGCCCTCCCCCCCTTTGCTTGCAGGAACAATAGAGGCGCAATTGAGGCCAAAAGAGGAAAGGTCACCCCCCCCGCTTTCCCCCCCACACTTGTGCCATGTCAGAGGATTGCTGTAGCACTTATTGAGACGTGGCCTTTTGTTAAGTAAATCTGGTAGAACGTGAGGTTCTAGGAAGGCTGGTGAGGCTCTTTAAAGACAGGCGTTCCCAGATGTGAAAGGACTGGTTCCACTTAGCTTGGGTTGCGGTCAGCATGGCAAAAACATTGTGGAACGTTCAGATACAAATAGGTTTTTCATACAACAGACACGCCTCTCTGACATGCATATTCAAAGAATCATGGCTGCGCTATTTGTCACATTTCTTTCTGCAACATTCCACAATGTTTGTCTACTGAACGGGGGGCCCTGTTGGAGGACTAGGAGAAGCCATCCATGAAAAATGTTGCTTACACCTCTGTTTCCTATCCTGTTCGGCATATGAAGGGAGACACCGTTTCTGTATAACAAACGTGAAACATATTTTTTAACCGTTTTGCACGAACAGGGTCTAAAATCATTGTTTTACGTTTAGCACTGGAAGGAGAGATGTCGAATACAATATGCAAGGGTTTTAAAGTATGAATTTCTGTATTGAAACGTGCACTGTTTTGGTCACATAGACCTTCGTCGTGGCTCATCATGTTGCTTATTCACTTACTTCACTATGTTCTGAGTAAATGTATTTATACTGAACACAAATATAAACACAACATGTAAAAATTTCATGAGCTGAAATAAAAGATCCCACAAATGTTCCATACACACGGAAAACTTATTTCGCTCAAATTTTGTGCACAAATTTGTTTACTTCCCTGTTAGTGAACATTTCTACTTTGCCAAGATAATCCATCCACCTGACAGGTGTGGTATATCAAGAAGCTGATTAAACAGCATGATCATTACACAGGTGCACCTTGTGCTGGGGACAATAAAAGGCCATTCTAAAATGTGCAGTTTTTCACACAACACAATGCCACAGATGTCTCAAGTTTTGAGGGAGCGTGCCATTGGCATGCTGACTGCAGGAATGTCCAACAGAGCTAAAGTGGGGGGAAAAAGTATTTAGTCAGCCACCAATTGTGCAAGTTCTCCCACTTAAAAAGATGAGAGAGGCCTGTAATTTTCATCATAGGTACACGTCAACTATGACAGACAAATTGAGGAGAAGAAATCCAGAAAATCACATTGTAGGATTTTATATGAATTTATTTGCAAATTATGGTGGAAAATAAGTATTTTTTTTACCATTCCTGAACCTGTAACCAGAAACAAGCTACATAGGGGCAATACCAGAATAAATGATCCAGGAGAACGCTACCTGCCCGAATACATAGTGCCAAATGTAAAGTCTGGTGGAGGAGGTGGATAATGGTCAGGGGCTGTTTTTCATGGTTCGGACTAATCCCCTTAGTTCCAGTGAAGGTAAATCTTAACGCTACAGCATACAATGACATTCTGGCAGTCCAGACGATTCCGTGCTTCCAACTTTCTGGCAACAGTTTGGGGAAGGCCATTTCCTGTTTCAGCATGATAATGCCCCTGTGCGCAAAGTGAGGTCCGTACAGAAATGGTTTGTCGAGATTTGACTTCAACCCCATCAAACACCTTTGGGATGAATTGGAACGCCAACTGAGAGCCAGGCCTAATCGCCCAACATCAGTGCCCTACCTCACTAATGCTCTTGTGGCTGAATGGAAGCAAGTCCCCACAGCAATCTTCCAACATCTAGTGGAAAGCCTTCCCAGAAGAGTGGAGGCTGTTATAGTAGCAAAGGGGGGGACCAACTCCATATTAATCCCCATGATTTTGGAATGAGATGTTCGACGAGCAGGTGTCCACATAGTGTACAGTGGGGGGAAAAAGTATTTAGTCAGCCACCAATTGTGCAAGTTCTCCCACTTAAAAAGATGAGAGAGGCCTGTAATTTTCATCATAGGTACACCTCAACCATGACAGACAAATTGAGAAAAGAAAATCCAGAAAATCACATTGGAGGATATTTAATGAATTTATTTGCAAATTATGGTGGAAAATAAGTATTTGGTCACCTACAAACAAGCAAGATTTCTGGCTCTCACAGACCTGTAACTTCTTCTTTAAGAGGCTCCTCTGTCCTCCACTCGTTACCTGTATTAATGGCACCTGTTTGAACTTGTTATCAGTATAAAAGACACCTGTCCACAACCTCAAACAGTCACACTCCAAACTCCACAAAGAGCTGTCAAAGGACACCAGAAACAAAATTGTAGACCTGCACCAGGCTGGGAAGACTGAATCTGCAATAGGTAAGCAGCTTGGTTTGAAGAAATCAACTGTGGGAGCAATTATTAGGAAATGGAAGACATACAAGACCACTGATAATCTCCCTCGATCTGGGGCTCCACGCAAGATCTCACCCCGTGAGGTCAAAATGATCACAAGAACGGTGAGCAAAAATCCCAGAACCACACGGGGGGACCTAGTGAATGACCTGCAGAGAGCTGGGACCAAAGTAACAAAGCCTACCATCAGTAACACACTACGCCGCCAGGGACTCAAATCCTGCAATGCAAGACGTTCGATCCCCAGGACCACCCATACGTAAAAATTTATGCACACATGACTGTAAGTTGCTTTGGATAAAAGTGTCTGCTAAATGGCATATTATTTATTATTATTGTTGATCAACCCTCAGTTTTCTCCTATCACAGCCAAAAAACTGTAACTGTTTTAAAGTCACCATTGGCCTCATGTGGAAATCTCTGAGCAGTTTCCTTCCTTTCCGGCAACTGAGTTAGGAAGGACGCCTGTATCTTTGTAGTGACTGGGTGTATTGATACACCATCCAAAGTGTAATTAATAACTTCACCATGCTCAAAGGGATATTCAATGTCTGCTTTTTGTATTTTTGTTTTACTCATCTACCAATAGGTGCTCTTCTTTGTGAGGCATTGGAAAACCTCCCTGGTCTATGTGGTTGAATCTGTGTTTGAAATTCACTGCTCAACTGAGGGACCTTATGTATGTGTACCTCTCTAACCCTTGGACAGCGACGGGTGAGGTTGTGTCTCTCTCTGGCGGGAGGTAAGCTTGGCTCATATGGTGTTGAGTAAAGATTAAACCATGTATTTAGATTGTAGGTAGGTAGGTATTGTAGTTAGGTATTGTAGGTAGTTTATCTAGGTAGTTATTGTAGGTTATTGTAGGTCATTATTGTAGGTAAGTAATGTATTCGGCTGAGCCCGGTGAAGCACGAGGCTAGCTAACTCACTACCTGGACCAATAAATAAAATAAAATAAAATAAAATAAAATTGTATTGGTCACATGCGCCGAATACAACAGGTGCAGACATTACAGTGAAATGCTTACTTACAGCCCTTAACCAACAGTGCATTTATTTTAAACAAAAAAAGTAAGAATAAAACAACAACAAAAAAAGTGTTGAGAAAAAAAGAGCAGAAGTAAAATAAAGTGACAGTAGGGAGGCTATATATACAGTAAAATAAAGTGACAGTAGGGGAGGCTATATATACAGGGGGTACCATTGCAGAGTCAATGTGCGGGGGGCACCGGCTAGTTGAGGTAGTTGAGGTAATATGTACATGTGGGTAGAGTTAAAGTGACTATGCATAAATACTTAACAGAGTAGCAGCAGCGTAAAAGGATGGGGTGGGGGGGGCAGTGCAAATAGTCCGGGTAGCCATGATTAGCTGTTCAGGAGTCTTATGGCTTGGGGGTAGAAGCTGTTGAGAAGTCTTTTGGACCTAGACTTGGCACTCCGGTACCGCTTGCCGTGCGGTAGCAGAGAGAACAGTCTATGACTAGGGTGGCTGGAGTCTTTGACAATTTTGAGGGCCTTCCTCTGACACCGCCTGGTATAGAGGTCCTGGATGGCAGGGAGCTTTGCCCCAGTGATGTACTGGGCCGTACGCACTACCCTCTGTAGTGCCTTGCGGTCAGAGGCCAAGCAGTTGCCATACCAGGCGGTGATGCAACCAGTCAGGATGCTCTCGATGGTGCAGCTGTAGAATTGTTTGAGGATCTGAGGACCCATGCCAAATCTTTTTTAGTCTCCTGAGGGGGAATAGGCTTTGTCGTGCCCTCTTCACGACTGTCTTGGTGTGTTTGGACCATGATAGTTCGTTGGTGATGTGGACACCAAGGAACTTGAAGCTCTCAACCTGTTCCACTACAGCCCCGTCGATGAGAATGGGGGCGTGCTCAGTCCTCTTTTTTTTTCCTGTAGTCCACAATCATCTCCTTTGTCTTGGTCACGTTGAGGGAGAGGTTGTTGTCCTGGCACCACACGGCCAGATCTCTGACCTCCTCCCTAGGCTGTCTCATCGTTGTCGGTGATCAGGCCTACCACTGTTGTGTCGTCGGCAAACTTAATGATGGTGTTGGAGTCGTGCCTGGCCATGCAGTCATGGGTGAACAGAGAGTACAGGAGGGGACTGAGCACGCACCCCTGAGGGGGCCCCCGTGTTGAGGATCAGTGTGGCAGATGTGTTGTTACCTACCCTTACCACCTGGGGGCGGCCCGTCCAGGAAGTCCAGGATCCAGTTGCAGAGGGAGGTGTTTAGTCCCAGGATCCTTAGGTTAGTGATGAGCTTAGAGGGCACTATGGTGTTGAATGCTGAGCTGTAGTCAATGAATAGCATTCTCACGTAGGTGTTCCTCTTGTCCAGGTGGGAAAGGGCAGTGTGGAGTGCGATAGAGATTGCATCATCTGTGGATCTGTTGGGGCGGTATGCAAATTGGAGTGGGTCTAGGGTTTCTGGGATTATGCTGTTGATGTGAGCCATGACCAGTCTTTCAAAGCACTTCATGGCTACAGACGTCAGTGCTACGGGTCGGTAGTCATTTAGGCAGGTTATCTTAGAGTTCTTGCTAGCTAGCGGGTAGCTACTGGTAACTATTAGCAACTGTGGATAGTTGTTTCCAATATTATTCCACACTTAAGAGTACCTGTAATTATGCCAGCTAGCTAGCTAGCTACCATTCAGCTGTTTTTCTAACCTCATTATCTGAAGCGTTAACATTAGGTAGTTAGTAGCTACTGTACTCGAAATGTAGCTACCTGGATAGCTAACTAAACAATAGCTGGAACGACCTAGCGTTAATATTTGGAGACGCTTTCTCTCCGTTGGGAAATACACGAACTGGCTGAATCGATTCAGTGGCTAGCTTTGCACAACTGGCTAACAGTAGCTACTAAGGGTAAGCTATAACCTACATTTATTTTTGTTTTGTTTTTACATACTGGTAACCAGAGTCTTTCAAGGGAATTCGGGACATGGGTGACTAGCTAACGTTAGCTTGGCTCTCTGTGTGTTCGTGCCGTGGGAGGAGGGGTTAGTTCATTGGCAGAGAGCTAGCTAGTATGCTAACTATTCTAGCTAACTAACTGGCTGAATAAGTTGACGACGTACTCACTCAAACTGTCAAAACTACCTCAAAACTTTACACAGCGTTAGATACGGACACTAATGATCTGCTTGGCGTGTTAACACACTGGTTGTTTGTTGTAACCGAGTATTGGTGCTAAACCGTGTTATTGGAGGCTGGCATGCTAGTTGGCTTTGGCGTCATATGATTCGGTGTACCAAGTTAGCTAGCTGAATAAACTAAGTTAGAGTCTATTCCTAGAAACATTGAACCGCTGTAGTTTACAACAATTATAAGTTGGGAGAGTTATATTTGAGTGTTTCAGTGAAACATAGGTGAGGTTAGAATCCAGGCTCTGTCGTAGCCGGCCGCGACCGGGAGACCCATGGGGCGGCGCACAATTGGCCCAGCGTCGTCCAGGGTAGGGGAGGGAATGGCCGGCAGGGGATGTAGCTCAGTTGGTAGAGCATGGCGTTTGCAACGCCAGGGTTGTGGGTTCGATAAAATAATGTATGCGCTAACTGTAAGTCGCTCTGGATAAGAGCGTCTGCTAAATGACTAAAATGTAAATGTAAATGGAGGCCCCGCTCTCTCGCTTTCCCAGATGTTTAGTTCATTTCATTCTGATCTCCTTTGCATTATTGTAGCCTTTCTCTGTAGCCTGTCAACTATGTGTCTGTCTATCCCAGTTCTCTCCTCTCTGCACAGGCCATACAAACGCTTCACACCACGTGGCTGTTGCCACTCTAATCTGGTGGTCCCTGCGCGCACGACCCACGTGGAGTTCCAGGTCTCTGGCAGCCCCTGGAACTGCCGTTCTGCGGCCAACAAGGCAGAGTTCATCTCAGCCTATGCTACCCTCCAGTCCCTCGACTTCTTGGCGCTGAAGGAAACATGGATTACCACAGAAAACACTGCTACTCCTACTGCTCTATCCTCGTTTAACCATGTGTTCTCGCATACCCGAGAGCATCTGGTCAGCGCGGCGGTGGCACAAGAATCCTCATCTCTCCAAAGTGGACATTCTCTCTTTTTCCCCTGACCCATCTGTCTATCTCCTCATTTGAATTTCATGCTGTCACAGTCACTAGCCCATTCAAGCTTAACATCCTTGTCATTTATCGCCCTCCAGGTTCCCTTGGAGAGTTCATCAATGAGCTTGACGCCTTGATAAGTTCCTTTCCTGAGGATGGCTCACCCCTCACAGTTCTGAGTGACTTTAACCTCCCTATGTCTGCCTTTGACTCATTTCTCTCTGCCTCCTTCTTTCCACTCCTTTCCTCTTTTGACCTCACCCTCTCACCGTCCCCCCCTACTCACAAGGCAGGCAATACGCTTGACCTCATCTTTACTAGATGCTGTTCTTCTACTAATCTCACTGCAACTCCCCTCCAAGTCTCCGACCACTACTTTGTATCCTTTTCTCTCTCGCTCTCCTCAAAACACTACTCACTCTGTCCCTACTCAGATGGTAATGTGCCGTCGCAACCTTCGCTCTCTCTCTCCCGCTACACTCTCCTCTTCCATCCTATCATCTCTTCCCTCTGCTAAATCCTTCTCCCTCCTGATTCTGCCTCCTCAACCCTCCTCTCCTCCCTTTCTGCATCTTTTGACTCTCTATGTCCCCTATCCTCCCGGCCGGCTCGGTCCTCCCCTCCTGCTCCATGGCTTGACGACTCATTGCGAGCTCACAGAAGAGGGCTCCGGGCAGCCGAGCGGAAATTGAGGAAAACTAGACTCCCTGCGGACCTGTCATCTTTTCACTCCCTCCTCTCTACATTCTCTTCCTCTGTTTCCGCTGCTAAAGCCACTTTCTACCACTCTAAATGTCAAGCCTCTGCCTCTAACCCTAGGAAGCTCTTTGCCACCTTCTCCTCCCTGCTGAATCCTCCTCCTCCCCCTCCCTCCTCCCTCTCTGTGGATGACTTCGTCAACCATTTTGAAAAGAAGGTTGATGACATCCGATCCTCATTTATTAAGTCAAATGACACCGCTGGTCCTGCTCACACTGCCCTACCCTATGCTTTGACTTCTTTCTCCCCTCTCTCTCCAGATGAAATCTTGCGACTTGTGACGGCCGGCCGCCCAACAACCTGCCCGCTTGACCCTATCCCCTCTTCTCTTCTCCAGACCATTTCCGGAGACCTTCTCCCTTACCTCACCTCGCTCATCAACTCATCCTTGACCACTGGCCATGTCTCTTCTGTCTTCAAGAGAGCGAGAGTTGCACCCCTCCTCAAAAAACCTACACTCGATCACTCCGATGTCAACAACTACAGACCAGTATCCCTTCTTTCTTTTCTCTCCAAAACTCTTGAGCGTGCCGTCTCTAGCCAACTCTCCTGCTATCTCTCTCAGAATGTCCTTCTTGATCCAAACCAGTCAGGTTTCAAGACTGGTCATTCAACTAAGACTGCTCTTCTCTGTGTCACGGAGGCTCTCCGCACTGCTAAAGCTAACTCTCTCTCCTCTGCTCTTATCCTTCTAGACCTATCCGCTGCCTTTGATACTGTGAACCATCAGATCCTCCTCTCCACCCTCTCCGAGTTGGGCATCTCCGAGTTGATCCTGCAGGTTTATGCTCTACAACATTCGCAGAGTACGACCCTACCTTACACAGAAAGCAGCACAGGTCCTAATCCAGGCACTTGTCATCTCCCGTCTGGATTACTGCAACTCGCTGTTGGCTGGGCTCCCTGCCTGTGCCATTAAACCCCTACAACTTATCCAGAACGCCGCAGCCCGTCTGGTGTTCGACCTTCCCAAGTTCTCTCATGTCACCCCGCTCCTCCGCACACTCCACTGTCTTCCAGTTGAGGCTCGCATCTACTACAAGACCATGGTGCTTGCCTACGGAGCTGTGAGGGGAACGGCACCTCCTTACCTTCAGGCTCTGATCAGACCCTACACCCAAACGAGGGCACTATGTTCATCCACCTCTGGTCTGCTGGCTCCCCTACCTCTACAGAAGCACAGTTCCCACTCAGCCCAGTCAAAGCTATTTGCTGCTCTGGCACCCCACTGGTGGAACAAGCTCCCCCACGACGCCAGGACAGCGGAGTCACTGACCACCTTCCGGAGACACTTGAAACCCCACCTCTTTAAGGAATAATCCTTCTACTCCCCCTTACCCCCCATTAACAAAAAGAAGAAAATAAGTGGTTGTCCCACTGGCTATCATAAGTTGAATGCACCAATTTGTAAGTCGCTCTGGATAAGAGCGTCTGCTAAATGATGTAAATGTAAATGTACAGAGATGAGGTAATCATTTAAAAATCATATTAACCACTATTATTGCACACAGAGTGAGTCCATGCAACTTATTATGTGACTTGTTAAGCACATTTTTTACTCCTGAACTTATTTAGGCTTTGCTATAACAAAGGGGTTGAATACTTATTGACTTTTCAGCTTTTCATTTTTAATGAATTAGTACAATTAGTAAAACATCATTCCACTTTGACATTATGGGGTATTGTGTGCAGGCCAGTGACACATAATCTCAATTCAATCCTGTGACACAGTGTAGAAAAAGTCAAGGGGTATGAATCCTCTCTGAAGTCACTGTAAGCACAGCAGATACACTGACTTGTTATCAACTTAAACCAGTTTGTAGAATTAATCCCTGATCTGAGTTTACATTCGTTTCTAAAACAATGGAGCAACTGGATTACATTTGATCTAGAGTTTAAAGTCAAAAGTAAACTTAGTTTAGCAGAATAATTCAATTTAACTACGATTAATTTAAAACTATGTTTAAAGTTTTGTGCATAATGATTAATGGATAAACCCATGTCAATAACCCTGGTAAAATGGAGCACCATACTATTTTTTACACTTTTCGACAAACCACCAAAAAAACTGTCAATCTACAATTCTATTCTGCAAATACCACAATCTCTGTCTTCTTAAAACGTCCCATAAGGAAAAGAAAGCTATACTTTTCATAAAGGTAGTTATTAGCTAATAATACTCATCTCAATATAGCTTCTAAATAACCCTTAATCTAGTGGTCAAATGAAGTATTGGGAGCTCTCTTCAAACAGACACATTGACTACTTCCCAAATGGCACCCTATTCCCTATATATAAAGAACCTGGTACAGAGATCCTGGTACAGAGAACCTGGTACAGAGAGTCTGTTACAGAGAGTCTGGTACAGAGAGTCTGGTACAGAGAGTCTGGTACAGAGAGCCTGGTACAGAGAGTCTGGTACAGAGAGTCTGGTACAGAGAGCCTGGTACAGAGAACCTGGTACAGAGAGTCTGGTACAGAGAGCCTGGTACAGAGAGTCTGTTACAGAGAGTCTGGTACAGAGAGTCTGGTACAGAGAACCTGGTACAGAGAGTCTGGTACAGAGAGCCTGGTACAGAGAGTCTGTTACAGAGAGTCTGGTACAGAGAACCTGGTACAGAGAACCTGGTACAGAGAACCTGGTACAGAGAGCCTGGTACAGAGAGTCTGGTACAGAGAGTCTGGTACAGAGAGCCTTGTACAGAGAGTCTGGTACAGAGAGTCTGGTACAGAGAGCCTGGTACAGAGAGTCTGGTACAGAGAGTCTGTTACAGAGAGCCTGGTACAGAGAACCTGGTACAGAGAACCTGGTACAGAGAGTCTGTTACAGAGAGTCTGGTACAGAGAGCCTGGTGGGGGGCTGGGAGTAACCTCAGGTTGAAAGTCCACTCCCCCATCGAGAGTGTCCATGTGATAGCATGGACACGTGACGGTGACGGTGGTCGGGAGAGGTTGTGTTTTCTCTAGCAGGAGGTAAGCTTGGCTTCTTATATGGTGTTGAGTAAAGCTTAAACCATGTATTTAGATTGTAGGTAGGTATTGTAGTTAGGCATTATAGGTAGTTTACTTAGGTAGTTATTGTAGGTTATTGTAGGTTATTGTAGGTAATTATTGTAGGTAAGTATTGTATTCGGCGGACCCCGGCGAAGCACGAGGCTAGCTAACCCACTACTTGGACCAACAAAGCTAGCTAGCTAGCGGGTAGCTACTGGTAACTTTTAGCAACTGTGGTTAGTTGTTTCCAATGTTATTTCACGCTTAAGAGTACCTGTGATTGAGCCAGCTAGCTGCCTACCATTCAGCTGTGTTTCTAACCTCATTATCCGAGGCATTAACGTTAGGTGGTTGGTAGCTGCTGTACTTAATTACAGCTACTGATTGCAGTCTGCCACCCAGACAGCTGGCGTCGGGTAAGTTTGGCTTTATACATAGCTTGGGCTTTGTCGAGTAAGGCTTAAACTATGTATTTAGATTGTAGTTAGGTATTATAGGTAGGCATCGTGGGCTGTATATTATTAGGTATTATAGGTAGGCATCGTGGGCTGTTGTGGGTAGTTGTTGTATGTAGTTATTGTAGGTTACTTTTGTATTCGGCGGTGCCGGGTGTAGCACGAAGCTAGCTAGCTAACTCACCTCCTGAACTAGCTGGCGAGTAGCTATTAGCAACGGTAGCTACTAAATACAATATCCTTTTAGCCAGCTACATTCGTTCGCAGCGACGCCATTTTTCAAACAAAGTCAACACAGCAGCCATTGCTAGCTAGCCAACACTACCAGCTAGCTGTACTGTAGTAGCTAAATACAATATCTTTGTGCTAGCTAGCCAACGTTTAATTATTGCTGCGTTATGAAAGAACTAGACACGGACACGAATTATCTGTTTAGTGTGTTAACACACTATTGGTAGTTTGTTGTAACCAAGTATTGGTGCTAAACTGTGTGTTATTGGATGCTAGCATGCTAGTTAGCTATGGCGTCATAGTTAGCTAGCTGAATAAGTAAGTTGAGTCTATTCCTTGAAACATTGAACCGCTGTAGTTTACAACAATTCTAATTTCTAAAGTGGAAGTTGGGAGAGTTTTATTCGGGTGGTTCAGTGAAACAATTATAGTTTCTGAGGTGGAAGTTGAGAGAGTTATATTTTTTTGGTGAGGGGAGGCCCTGCTCTCTCCTTTCCCAGATGTTTAGTTCATTTCATTCCGATCTCCTCTGCATTATTGTAGCCATCTGCTACAGCCTGTCAACTATGCCTCTGCCTATCCCTGTTCTCTCCTCTCCGCACAGGCTACACAAACGCCTCACACCGCGTGGCTGCTGCCTCTCTAACCTGGTGGTCCCTGCACGCACCACACACCTGGAGTTCCAGGTCTCAGGCAGCCTCTGGAACTGCCGTTCTGCTGCCAACAAGGCTGACTTCATCCCAGCCTATGCTACCCTCCAGTCCCTCGACTTCCTGGCGCTGACGGAAACATGGATTACCACTGAAAACACTGCTACTCCTACTGCTCTCTCCTCGTCTGACCATGTGTTCTCGCATACCCCGAGAGCATCTGGTCAGAGGGGTGGTGGCACAGGAATCCTCATCTCTCCCAAGTGGTCATTCTCAATTTTTCCCCTAACCCATCTGTCTATCTCCTCATTTGAATTCCACACTGTCACAGTCACTAGCCCATTTAAGCTTAATATCCTTGTCATCTATCGCCCTCCAGGTTCCCTTGGAGAGTTCATCAATGAGCTTGACGCCTTGATAAGTTCCTTTCCTGAGGATGGCTCACCCTTCACAGTTTTGGGGGATTTCAACCTCCCTACGTCTACATTTGACTCATTCTCTCTGCCTCCTTCTTTCCACTCCACTCCTCTTTTGACCTCACCCTCTCACCGTCCCCCTACTCACAAGGCAGGCAATACGCTTGACTTCATCTTTACTAGATGTTGCTCTTCTACTAATCTCACTGCAACTCCCCTCCATGTCTCCGACCACTACTTTGTATACTTTTCTCTCTCGCTCTCCTCCAACACTACTCACTCTGCCCCTACACAGATGGTAACGCGCTCGCCGCAACCTTCGCTCTCTCTCTCCCACTACTCTCTCCTCTTCCATCCTATCATCTCTTCCCTCTGCTCAATCCTTCTCCCTCCAATCTCCTGATTCTGCCTCCTCAACCCTCCTCTCCTCCCTTTCTGCATCCTTTGACTCCCTGTGTCCCCTATCCTCCCGGCCGGCTCGGTCCTCCCCCTCCAGCTCCGTGGCTTGATGACTCATTGCGAGCTCACAGAACAGAGCTCCGGGCAGCTGAGCGGAAATGGAAGAAAACTAAACTCCCCTGCCGACCTGGCATCTTTTCACTCCCTCCCTCTCTACATTTTCTTCATCTGTTTCTGCTGCTAAGGCCACTTTCTACCACTCTAAATTCCAAGCATCTGCCTCTAACCCTAGGAAGCTCTTTGCCACATTCTCCTCACTGCTGAATCCCCCCTTCCCTCTCTGTGGATGACTTCGTCAACCACTTTGAAAAGAAGGTTGACGACATCCGATCCTCGTTTGTTAAGTCTAATGACACTGCTGGTCCTGCTCACACTGCCCTACCCTATGCTTTGACTTCTTTCTCCCCTCTCTCTCCAGATAAAATCTTGCGACTAGTGACTGCAGGCCGCCCAACAACCTGCCCGCTTGACCCCATCCCCCTCCTCTCTTCTCCAGACCATCTCCGGTGACCTTCTCCCCTACCTCACCTCGCTGATCAACTCATCCTTGACCGCTGGCTATGTCCCTTCCGTCTTCAAGAGAGCGAGAGTTGCAACAAAAAAAACCAACACTCGATCCCACTGATGTCAACAACTACAGACCAGTATCCCTTCTTTCTTTTCTTTCCAAAACTATTGAGCGTGCCGTCTTTAGCCAACTCTCTTGCTATCTCTCTCAGAATGACCTTCTTGATCCAAACCAGTCAGGTTTCAGGACTGGTCATTCAACTGAGACTGCTCTTCTCTGTGTCACGGAGGCTCTCCGCACTGCTAAAGCTAACTCTCTCTCCTCTGCTCTTGTCCTTCTAGACCTGTCTGCTGCCTTTGATACTGTGAACCATCAGATCCTCCTCTCCACCCTCTCCGAGCTGGGCATCTCCCGCGCGGCTCACTCCTGGATTGCGTCCTACCTGACCGGTCGCTCCTACCAAGTGGGCGTGGCGAGAAGCTGTCTCCGCACCACGTGCTCTCACCACTGGTGTCCCCCAGGGCTCAGTTCTAGGCCCTCTCCTTTTCTCCCTATACACCAAGTCACTTGGCTCTGTCATATCCTCACATGGCCTCTCCTATCATTGCTACGCTGACGATACACAACTAATCTTCTCCTTTCCCCCTTCTGATAACCAGGTGGCGAATCGCATCTCTGCATGTCTGGCAGACATATCAGTATGGATGACGGATCACCACCTCAAGCTGAACCCTGGCAAGACGGAGCTGCTCTTCCTCCCGGGGAAGGACTGCCCGTTCCATGATCTCGCCATCACGGTTGACAACTCCGTTGTGTCCTCCTCCCAGAGTGCGAAGAGCCTTGGCGTGACCCTGGACAACACCCTGTCATTCTCCGCTAACATCAAGGCGGTGACCTGATCCTGCAGGTTCATGCTCTACAACATTCGGAGAGTACGACCCTGCCTTACACAGGAAGCGGCACAGGTCCTAATCCAGGCACTTGTCATCTCCCGTCTGGATTACTGCAACTCAGCTGTTGGCTGGGCTCCCTGCCTGTGCCATTAAACCCCTACAACTCATCCAGAATGCCGCAGCCCGTCTGGTGTTCAACCTTCCCAAGTTCTCTCACGTCACCCCCCTCCTCCGCACACTCCACTGGCTTCCAGTTGAAGCTCGCATCCGTTACAAGACCATGGTGCTTGCCTATGGAGCAGTGAGGGGAACGGCACCTCCGTACCTTCAGGCTCTGATCAGTCCCTACACCCAAACGAGGGCATTGCGTTCATCCACCTCTGGCCTGCTGGCTCCCTTCCTCTGCGGAAGCATAGTTCCCGCTCAGCCCAGTCAAAACTGTTCGCTGCTCTGGCACCCCAATGGTGGAACAAGCTCCCTCACGACGCCAGGACAGCGGAGTCACTCACCACCTTCCGGAGACATTTGAAACCCCACCTCTTTAAGGAATACCTGGGATAGGATAAAGTAATCCTTCTACCCCCAAAAAATAAAATAATAATAATAATAATAAAAAAAATATTTGGAAAGTGGTTATCCAACTGGCTATAGGGTGAATGCACCAATTTGTAAGTCGCTCTGGATAAGAGCGTCTGCTAAATGATGTAAATGTAAAATGTAAATGATAGCAGCTAAACAGAGCTAGATGGGGTGGGGGGTGTAAACGGGGTGGGGGGTGTAAACGGGGTGGGGGGTGTAAAGGTAATCTGCCTCTACCATCAGTCCTATTAGCCAACGTACAATCATTGGATAACAAAATTGACCAATTACGATCACAAATATCCTACCAACGGGACATTAAAAACTGTAATATCTTTATCGTTATGTTTTACCGAAACGTGGCTGAACGACGACATGGACAGGCTACAGCGGCTTGTGAAAGTATTCACCCCCCCTTGGCATTTTTCCTATTTTGTTGCCTTACAACCTGATTTTGGGGGGGTTTATTTCATTTGATTTACACAACATGCCTACCACTTTGAAGATGCAAAATAAAAAAAATGTGTGAAACAAACAAGAAATAAGACCAAAAAAAACAGATGACTTGAGCGTGCATAACTATTCAACCCATTCCATTTCCTTTCTTAATATGAACTATTTTGACCTAAATTGCTTTTGTTTTAGAGATGAGTATTGAACTGCATGTCCTCTAAAGACACATTTAAAAATACCCCATACAATAAGAGGATCTGCAGTACCTATGTTATGCCGGAAAAAGTCAGTTATATATTATTCTGTCCTAGTTACAAACAAATTATCATCCAATAGGCTTTGATTACATTTCCAATATCCTCACCAACGTGAAAATTCTGTAAGAGTAATGTATATGCCAATTATTTTAATTTGTTTTAATTTGAAAAAGGATTGTGACTGAAATTATCTCACAACCGAACCTGATGATTTCAGGGACAAAGGTAAATCCAAAGGGCGTCGTTATCTCCATGCACTTAGCCACGGCCTAAAGGTGGGCTGAAACTGATTAGGAAACGCTGCTGCACATTAAGGTTGATTAACTGCGGTGTTGGAGGGTGTGTGCAGGCCTTTGTGATCACGGACAACTACTGTAGATTTGTTTAATGAGTTGTGCTAGAGCTGGGTTGTAACAAATGTCTGCACATCCCCGGCTCTCAAGGACTGGAGTCGCCGAATCTGTTGTACTGTATGTTTATACATTTTTATTTATTTTACTCTCTACTCCCATCTGTTCGGTCTTGAAATGAACAGGTCCCCATGCAGGGTCGTATTCATTAGGGTATACTATAGAAAAACGTACCAAAACTTTTTAGCAACAACACGCATTTCTTCTTGGGCATGTTTCCGTCCATTTTCTTCCCTTTGCTGCGTAATGAATATGAACCATCTTAACCACAACATACCCAGCATGGAGTAACTGTCACGCCCTGGCTCGGGGGACTCTTGAATGTTGAGCCAGGGGTGTGGAGTTTCTGTTACATTTTCTATGCTTTTGTTCTAGATCGCTTATATCTATGTTGGCCAGGGTGGTTCCCAATCAGAGACAGCTGTAACTCGTTGTCTCTGATTGGGGACCATACTTAGGCAGCCTGTTTTCACTAGTTAATGGTGGGATCTTGTTCCGTAGGGTTTTGTGTATAACCTAGGACTTCACGTTTCGTTTGGTTTATTGTTTTGGTTCGTGTTGTGTACACAAATAAAGAATGTACGCTTATCACGCTGCGCCTTGGTCCGCTTCATCTGTCGACGATCGTGACAGAAGATCCCACCACCAGAGGACCAAGCAGCGTGCCCAGGAGGGGAGTATGGTGATGTCGCAGGTGGGCCAATGGTGGTCTTGGGAGGACATATTCGCGGGCAGAGGGCCATGGGCAAAAGTAAATGCCCAGGCAGGAGAGGAGAAACGGCGCCAACCGTGCCGACAACGGACACGCGAGAGGCAACCCCAAGTAATTTTTTTTTGGGGGGGCACACGGCATGGACGACGGGGCTGCTGGAGGCAGCTACAGGGCGAATCGGCGGACTAGGAGAGGAGGCCACCAGGTTACGGGGGCTATTGGTCACGAGGGAGAAGGAGAGTGTAGAGGCACGGCGAGAGGAACTGGTTAGGCAGCAGAGGGAGCGGAGGTTTATGAGGAAACCCAGTCCCGCTCCTCGCACCAAGCAAGTGGTGTGTGTCACCAGTCCGGTCCGGCCCGTTCCTGATTCCCGCACAAGGCCAGTGGTGTGTGTTCCCAGTCCGGCCCGACCTGTTCCTGTCCCCCGCACCAAGCCTGTGGTACGCGTCGTCAGCCCGGTCCGGCCTGTTCCTGTCCCCCGCACCAAGCCTGTGGTGCGCATCGCCAGCCCGGTCCGGCCTGTTCCTGCTCTCCGCACCAAGCCTGTGGTGCGAGTCGTCAGCCCGGTCCGGCCTGTGCCTGCTCCCCGCACCAAGCCTGTGGTGCGCGTCGCCAGCCCGGTCCGGCCTGTTCCTGCTCCCCACACAAAGCCTGTGGTGTGCGTCGCCAGCCCGGTCCGGCCTGTTCCTGCTCCCCGCTCCAAGCCAGTGGTGCGCGTCGCCAGCCCGGTCCGGCCTGTTCCTGTCCCTCGCACCAAGCCTGTGGTGCGCGTCGCCAGCCCGGTCCGGCCTGTTCTGTCCCTCGCACCAAGCCAGTGGTGCGCGCCGCCAGCCCGGTCCGGCCTGTTCCTGCTCCCCGCACCAAGCCAGTGGTGCGGCGTGCGTCAGCCCGGTCCGGCCTGTTCCTGCTCCCCGCACCAAGCCAGTGGTGCGCGTCGTCAGCCCGGTCCGGCCCGTTTCCTGCTCCCCGCACCAGGCCAGTGGTGCGCGTCGCCAGCCCGGTCCGGCCCGTTCCTGCTCCCCGCACCAAGCCAGTGGTGCGCGTCGTCAGTCCAGCACGGTCCGTGCCTGTTCCACCGGTGCCTGGTACGGCACCGGTCAGCTGCTCCACACCGGAGCCAGAGCGGTCCGCTCCACCGGTGTCCAGTCCAGCTCCGGCCAGCGGGGCCAGACCAGACCAGGGGCGCTACGGGGGGGTAGACAGAGAGTGGTGGTCACGCCCGGAGCCGGATCCGCCTCCAAGGCGGAATGCCCACCCGGCCCCTACCCCGTTGTGTTGGTGTGGCGCGGTCGCAGTCCGCGCCTTTGGGGGGGGGGGTACTGTCACGCCCTGGCTCGGGGGACTCTTGAATGTTGAGCCAGGGTGTGGAGTTTCTGTTACATTTTCTATGCTTTTGTTCTAGATCGCTTATATCTATGTTGGCCAGGGTGGTTCCCAATCAGAGACAGCTGTAGCTCGTTGTCTCTGATTGGGGACCATACTTAGGCAGCCTGTTTTCACTAGTTTATGGTGGGATCTTGTTCCGTAGGGTTTTGTGTATAACCTAGGACTTCACGTATCGTTTGGTTTATTGTTTTGGTTCGTGTGTGTACACAAATAAAAGAATGTACGCTTATCACGCTGCGCCTTGGTCCACTTCATCTGTCGACGATCGTGACAGTAACCGATAGTCAGGTGAGATTCAACATATTTAATTTACATGTAACTCTACGCCATTAGTCAGCGCTTTGACGCTATAAAATACTGTATATGTTTTTCCCAGTAACAGCATCTGTTCAGTGTTCACAAACGGTATAAGAGTGTTAGATCATATTTCACCCAAATCACCCTAAATGGTGGTGGTAAACTCATCATGACGCTTTCTGTTTTTATGGTTTTTTTTTACTGGGCACTTTCCCCCGTCTCCTCTCCCAGAGAGATAATGTACTTCACTGAAAGTGTATCTGTCACGGCCTGGCTCTGGGGACTCTAATATGTTGAGCCAGGGTGTGTAAAGTCTATGTGTGTTGTTCTAGGTTTCACATTCTGGTATTGTGGTTCTATGTTGGCCAGTGTGGTTCTCAATCAGAGGCAACGTGATTCAGCTGTTGCTTGTTGACTCTGATTGAGAACCATACTTTAGCAGCCTGTTTCCCCACAGAGTTTGTGGGATCTTGTTTCTAGTCTGTTTATGTTAGACCGTGAACTGTCACGTATCGTTTGTTGTTTTTGATCGTGTCTCTAATTAAAGAGTATGTTTGCCTGCAACGCTGCGCCTTGGTCCTCATCTCTGTTCGACGAGCGTGACAGAAGATCCCACCAAGACTGGACCAAGCAGCAAGTCCAGCAGCCAGCGCCTGAGAGATCTCTAGCGGATCTCCTTCGCCTCCTCGACTGGGTCAAGCCATGTGAGGAAGAGAGGGGCTTGACGTGGAGGCAGAAGGGCGAAAGGCTGGCGAGGAGCATGGAGACCTGGTCCACGGGTAGGAGTGAAGCCCATAAATATTTTAGGGGGGGGCTAACGCCGTGGACGACGGGGCAGCAGGAGGCCGCCAGGTTACGGGAGTCACTGGTCACCAGGGGGAAGGAGGATGTAGAGGCACGGCGAGAGGTACTGGCGTGTGTTGCCAGTCCGGTCCGGCCTGTTCCTGATCCCCACGTAGGGCCAGTGGTGTGTGTTCCCAGTACGGTCCGGCCTGTTCCTGCCACTCTCACCAAGTCTACGGTGCGCATCGCCAGCTCGGCCCGGCCTGTTCCTGCTCCCCGCACCAAGTCTGTGGTGCGCGTCGCCAGCCCAGTCCGGCCCATTCCTGCTCCCCGCACCAAGTCTGTGGTGCGCGTCGCCAGCCCAGTCCGGCCCATTCCTGCTCCCCGCACCAAATCAGTGGTGCGTTTCGTCAGCCCTGTCCGGCCCGTTCCTGCTCCCCGCACCAAGTCAGTGGGACGCTTCGTCAGCCCGGCTCGGCCCGCTCCTGCTCCCCGCACCAAGGCAGTGGTGCGCTTCGTCAGCCCGGCTCGGCCCGCTCCTGCTCCCCACACCAAGCCAGTGGTGTGCGTCGTCAGTCCGGCACGGCCCGTGCCTGTTCCACCGGTGGCTGGTCCGGCACCGGTCAGATGCTTCACGCCGGAGCTAGAGCAATCCGCTCCACCAGTGTGCAGTCCAGCTCCGGCCAGCGGGGCCAGACCGGACCAGGGGTACTTTGGGGGGTTGGAGAGGGAGCGGGGATCAGGCCCGAGCCGGATCCGCCGCCTAGCGGAGTGCCCACCCGGTCCCTCCCTGTGGTGTTTGGTGGGCGCGGTCGGAGTCCGCGCCTTTAGGGGGGTACTGTCACGCCCTGGCTCTGGGGACTCTAATATGTTGAGCCAGGGTGTGTAAAGTCTATGTGTGTTGTTCTAGGTTTCACATTCTGGTATTGTGGTTCTATGTTGGCCAGTGTGGTTCTCAATCAGAGGCAACGTGATTCAGCTGTTGCTTGTTGACTCTGATTGAGAACCATACTTTAGCAGCCTGTTTCCCCACAGAGTTTGTGGGATCTTGTTTCTAGTCTGTTTATGTTAGACCGTGAACTGTCACGTATCGTTTGTTGTTTTTGATCGTGTCTCTAATTAAAGAGTATGTTTGCCTGCAACGCTGCGCCTTGGTCCTCATCTCTGTTCGACGAGCGTGACAGTATCCTCTCAAATGTTTTTTAGGGATAGACTTGCCAAACGAGGTCAACAAGGACTTAAATGTTTTGCATAGCCAGCTGTGAGATATATCTGTATTTAGTAAATATAAAATAAAAATAAATCTGTAATTTAACATATTTAGAACTTGTGTTCTTAGCTGGAATCATTGGTAATAATCTACACAACAAGTGGCCTTTTATCCTTTAACTCATGAAATCTCTGAATTTCAATGACTGAATAACTATCAGTATAAATGGATCAACTAGTGTACAGTACATTCCTCTCTTTTGAGATATTGTTTTAAAGCTCTATCTCGATTTTATAAGCTCCATAAATGTAGTTAACGACACAGTTCAAGCTCTTAAATGAATCGCTCTGTTACCGTTACCAGAGTCATTGCTACACCAGGAGTCATTACAGTTGGAATCGTTACTGTGTAATCAACCAGCCACAATAAAATACACTTTATCCACTCAAAAAGTATTACTTTCAGCTTTCGTTCTCTTACTGCTACTAATCCTTAACCCCCACACAAAGCTCCAAGGGCTGGTTTCCCAGGCACAGATTAAGTCCTGGACTAAAAAGCGAACATGTTTTATAGTCCAGGACTAGGCTTAATCTGTGTCCGGGAAACCGGCCCCAACTGTATAGCATAACTTACCTCCTCCATGGCTCTGACACAGGTAAGGGAACCTCCACACGTTCCCCAGCCCCACACAGAAGCCCACACAGGTCAGCATGTACTGGGTCTTGTTGTCCCATTTGGGCCTGTCCCCGGCCTCCTCCTTCTCCATCCTCTCCAGTTCCTGATGAGACGGGATCCGGTCATCCAGACCTGGGTTGGGGAGCTTGGGGAATCTCATGGTGGCCGGCTGGCAGGCTGTGGTGATCAGGAGATCAGAAGGCGATCAGGCTTCAGCCTAGAGAAAGCAGGTAATATCCACTCCACTAAGTATCTGCTGCTCCCGCAACAAGAGATGTTTCCTGAATGGTGATTCTTCAGTCACAGGAAGAGACAGCAGAGGTGTGTGGCAGTCTCTTGTGCCATTTAGTCTTCACGGGGTATTATGTATCTCTCACTCTCTCTCTCTCTCTCTCTGTCTCTCTCTGTCTCTCTCTGTCTCTCTCTCTCTTTCGCTCTCTCTCTCTTTCTCTATCTGGTGCTGTCACGGTCACTCTTTGTGTGGAGGGAATATGTGTGTGTGTGTGTGTGTGTGTGTGTGGGCCAGGTGTGTATTTAGTATTGGGTGAGGCTGCCATCCCAAATTTAATGATTGACTGCCTTTTGAATCATTTACCAAAATATCATAAGATTATCAAATATATGGCCCAATTAGATGTTCTCTACAAAGACAGATGAGGTTGGCAAATATACCACTTAGGAAACTGGAACCTTCAGATGATAAAGATTGAACACAAACGGTTAATCTTTGAATACTTCTAAATCAACACAGCAAAACCCTAACTGTACTAAGATTATGCAGTTCCACAAACAGAAGTTTTCAGTTGCCACACAATTATTCATAGTTTTTTTGCATCAATGGTTAATCTGGCATTTCAGAGAATATACTGAATCTGTATGAAAACTATATGTATTATTATTGATGTATTATAATTATAATTTATACTGTTATTGTTGATGTCATTATCTCACTTTGCTTTAGCAACAGTGGCGTTATCCTTCATTCTAATGAAGCTTTGAATCTGATATGAATAGTCAAGTTATTGACAGACAAATCTTTACAACTCAAAAATGCATAGTTTAATATTCCTTTACATTTGAATAATCCTTTACAAGATCAGGAAACAGAGAATGGACAATTCCTTGTTATACAAATGGTCAGTCCTTATCATTTTGTTAATAAGTGGACATCACCCATTCTAAACTCAAGTAGGTTAAGAGAGTTAGAGAATATGTTGTTATCACTAACCCCTAACCCAAGCTAAATCATGAAACCCAGAGAACCTCACTGTCGATAGGTAGGCCTTTCCTTCGCTTGCTAGAACGTGCTGCGTGCCGACCTGTTAGCGATGAACGCAACGTTTGTCAGTGGCCAACAACTTGACTTTGAGCCAATCAGAGGAAAAAATAGGGCATTTTTCTCCATACAGCCACAGATGAGCCAGTCACGCCAAAGACCGTACGGCATACGCTTATCCAATAGAAATCTCCGATCACGTTTGTAGGTTACATCATGGCGACGTTGGCTAGGCAAGCTCATGGGTAGAAACACATCATTGGGACTAACGGTTGTCTCGCACTGAACTCCGCATTTGCAAGCCGTCAAAATCAAAGGCACTCCTTCTATATAAAGTTGTTTTTTGACGAAAATGAAAACGTGTCAGTTTGTCACTTTCCCAGGGTTGGAGTAATAACATAATCAACCACTTAAGACATTGGCTCGAATCTAGCTTGTGCTTTTAGATTTGGCGAAAATTAACAACTAAGGAATAATTTTTCACTTCTCTCATTGACTTCTCAAACCCCAAACCCCGGCCTGGTCTGTTTGGTCTGTTTCACAAGCGTTCCCGGATGTTCCCGTGATGTTGCGCCTCTGGGGTTTAGAAACTCAGTGCAATGTAGGCTATGGGGATGGTAGCTAGCTAAGTGTACAGTGGGGTTCACCAGGCCAAATTCCTAAATGCATTCTCTGTAAATTCTACAATCTACAGATCTGTAATGTTCCGGATTTCACAACTGTCCCAATGCAATTTATCGGGAGTTGTTCGCTCTATTTAAGAATGCATTTGATTTACCTGTTATTTGTCCGGCTGAAAGAGGTTGTGTTGGTTAGATAAGTGATGTCTGATGTTACAACAGTCAGTGAACATGTCTCCCACACAACTCAAATGCCAACAGAGGATAACCCTGGGATTGTAAAAGAATTAATGAATGATTTGTTGGAGGACATGCCATAATGAAGCCAGAGGACTGTGTTCGAGGGACACTGGGATGAAAGCCCAATGTCCAGCTACTGTTATTTAATACGTTTCTTACCGTAGGGCTGTTTGAGATGTTCTGTCCTCCTTTGTTAAATATTTGAAAGTGTCTTCTGCCAGTCAGACCATTCAGAGGAGAGATTATGTGTCCCAAATGGCACCCTATTCCCTATACAGAGCGCTACGTTTAACCAAATGGCACCCTATTCCCTATACAGAGCGCTACGTTTAACCAAATGGCACCCTATTCCCTATACAGAGCGCTACGTTTAACCAAATGGCACCCTATTCCCTATATAGAGCGCTACGTTTAACCAAATGGCACCCTATTCCCTATATAGGCGCTACGTTTAACCAAATGGCACCCTATTCCCTATATGAGCGCTACGTTTAACCAAATGGCACCCTATTCCCTATATAGAGCGCTACGTTTAACCAAATGGCACCCTATTCCTTATATAGAGCGCTACGTTTAACCAAATGGCACCCTATTCCCTATATAGAGCGCTACGTTTAACCAAATGGCACCCTATTCCCTATACAGAGCGCTACGTTTAACCAAATGGCACCCTATTCCCTATATAGAGCGCTACGTTTAACCAAATGGCACCCTATTCCCTATATAGAGCGCTACGTTTAACCAAATGGCACCCTATTCCTATACAGAGCGCTACGTTTAACCAAATGGCACCCTATTCCCTATATAGAGCGCTACGTTTAACCAAATGGCACCCTATTCCCTATATAGAGCGCTACGTTTAACCAAATGGCACCCTATTCCCTATATGAGCGCTACGTTTAACCAAATGGCACCCTATTCCCTATATAGAGCGCTACGTTTAACCAAATGGCACCCTATTCCCTATATAGAGCGCTACGTTTAACCAAATGGCACCCTATTCCCTATATAGAGCGCTATGTTTAACCAAATGGCACCCTATTCCCTATATAGAGCGCTACGTTTAACCAAATGGCACCCTATTCCCTATATAGAGCGCTACGTTTAACCAAATGGCACCCTATTCCCTATATAGAGCGCTACGTTTAACCAAATGGCACCCTATTCCCTATATAGAGCGCTACGTTTAACCAAATGGCACCCTATTCCCTATATGAGCGCTACGTTTAACCAAATGGCACCCTATTCCCTATACAGAGCGCTACGTTTAACCAAATGGCACCCTATTCCCTATATAGAGCGCTACGTTTAACCAAATGGCACCCTATTCCCTATATAGAGCGCTACGTTTAACCAAATGGCACCCTATTCCCTATACAGAGCGCTACGTTTAACCAAATGGCACCCTATTCCCTATATAGAGCGCTACGTTTAACCAGAGTTCTATGGGCCCTAGTCAAAAGGGTTCCAAAAGGGTTCTTCGGCTGCCCCCATAGGAAAACCCGTTTTTGGTTCCAGGAGGAACTCTTTTGGGTTCCATGAATAACCCTTTGTGTAAAGGGAACTCAGAAGTGTTCTACCTGGAATCAAAAATAGTTATTCAAAGGGTTCTCCTATGGGGACAGCGGAAGAACCGTTTTAGGTTCTAGATACTAAACTCAGCAAAAAAAGGAAACGTCCTCTCACTGTCAACTGCGTTTATTTTCAGCAAACTTAACATGTGTAAATATTTGTATGAACATAACAAGATTCAACAACTGAGACATAAACTGAACAAGTTCCACAGACATGTGACTAACAGAAATGGAATAATGTGTCCCTGAACAAAGGGGGGGTCAAAATCAAAAGTAACAGTCAGTATCTGGTGTGGCCATCAGCTGCATTAAGTACTGCAGTGCATCTCCTCCTCATGGACTGCACCAGATTTGCCAGTTCTTGCTGTGAGATGTTACCCCACTCTTCCACCAAGGCACCTGCAAGTTCGCAGACATTTCTGGGGGGAATGGCCCTAGTCCTCATCCTCCGATCCAACAGGTCCCAGAAGTGCTCAATGGGATTGAGATCCGGGCTCTTCGCTGGCCATGGCAGAACACTGACATTCCTGTCTTGCAGGAAATCACGCACAGAACGAACAGTATGGCTGGTGGCATTGTCATGCTGGAGGGTCATGTCAGGATGAGCCTGCAGGAAGGGTACCACATGAGGGAGGAGGATGTCTTCCCTGTAACGTACAGCATTGAGATTGCCTGCAATGACAACAAGCTCAGTCCGATGATGCTGTGACACACCGCCCCAGACCATGACGGACCCTTCACCTCGATCCTGCTCCATAGTACAGGCCTCGGTGTAACGCTCATTCCTTCGACGTTAAACGCGAATCAGACCATCACCCCTGGTGAGACAAAACCGCGACTCGTCAGTGAAGAGCACTTTTTGCCAGTCCTGTCTGGTCCAGCGATGGTGGGTTTGTGCCCATAGGCGACGTTGTTGCTGGTGATGTCTGGTGAGGACCTGCCTTACAACAGGCCTACAAGCCCTCATTGTGCGTTCCTGGTGTAACTCGGGCAATTGTTGTTGCCATCCTGTACCTGTCCCGCAGGTGTGATGTTCGGACGTACCGATCCTGTGCAGGTGTTGTTATACGTGGTCTGCCACTGCGAGGACGATCAGCTGTCCGTCCTGTCTCCCTGTAGCGCTGTCTTAGGCGTCTCACAGAACGGACATTGCAATTCATCGCCCTGGCCACATCTGCAGTCCTCATGCCTCCTTGCAGCATACCTAAGGCACGTTCACACAGATGAGCAGGGACCCTGGGCATCTTTCTTTTGGTGTTTTTCAGTCAGTAGAAAGGCCTCTTTAGTGTCCTAAGTTTTCATAACTGTGACCTTAATTGCCTACCGTCTGTAAGCTGTTAGTGTCTTAACGACCGTTCCACAGGTGCATTTTCATTAATTGTTTATGGTTCATTGAACAAGCATGGGAAACAGTGTTTAAACCCTTTACAATGAAGATCTGTGAAGTTATTTGGATTTTTACGAATTATCTTTGAAAGACAGGGTCCTGAAAAAGGGACATTTCTTTTTTTTGCTGAGATTATATTTATCTATTTATTTATTTTCCCTTTCGTACTTTTTTTGCTGAGTTTATCTATTGCATCTTAGCCTATGCTGCTCTGACAATGACATTGCCCATATATATATATATTCTTATTCCATTCCTTTACTTAGATTTGTGTGTATTAGGTATTTGTTGTGGAACTGTTAGATATTACTTGCTAGATATTGCTGCACTGTCGGAACTAGAAGCATAAGCATTTCGCTACACTCTCAATAACATCTGCTAACCATGTGTATGTGACCAATACATTTGATTTGATTTGATTTGAGATATTACCCTTTTTTCTAAGAGTGTAGTGCACTATATAGGAAATATGATTCCATTTGGGATGCTCTCAGTGAGAACACATTACAGTGTGATAATGGTTGGTTGCATCCAGTGAGAACACATTACAGTGTGATAATGGTTGGTTGCATCCATTGAGAACACATTACAGTGTGATAATGGTTGGTTTCAAGGTAGTAGGCCTATGCTGTATGCAGAAGTACTCAGACACTGGAATTCAATCAAACTGACCACTCCAATGTTTGTTTGCAGTACTTAGTTAACAAACTACTCAAACTTCTTGAAAACTGTAAGCACCTTCCTTTGAATGGCCTTAGCTGCAACGTAAATAGACTACCTCATTGCGGGTTAGATTGAATTACAGCTGTGAACTTCTATGACGCTGGTGCATGATCAACAGTATGCCAGAAGAGGTCACCATTTGCTTTGAAATCAGACTCAACCCTCGCTGTTGCGCTAATACCAAAGAGAAGGTGGGAAGGGATGGATTTTCTCTCCCTCTAGACGAAAAAACCGTCTGTCCCATGCAGACTAATCTCTCTCTCTCGCTTTTGCTCTCGCTCAGTCTCAATTCAAGGGGCTTTATTGGCATGGGCAACATTACATTTAACATTTTATCCAGAGCGACTTACAGTTAATGAGTGCATACATTTTCATACTGCCCCCCCCGTGGGAATATAACCCACAACCCTGGCGTTGCAAACGCCATGCTCTACCAACTGAGCTACACGGGGGGCATATGTTTACATTGCCAAACAAGTGAAATAGATAATAAACAAAAGTGAAATAAACAATCAGAAATGAACAGTAAATATTATACTCACAAAAGTTTCAAAGGAATAGAGACATTTCAAATGTTATGTTATGGCTATGTACTGTGTTGTAACACAAAAGGGAAAATACATCTACATAAATATGGATTGTATTTACACTGAACAAAAAGCCAGGCCCATCCACTTGGGAGCCAGGCACAGCCAGTCAGAATGAGTCTTTCCCCACAAACGGGTTTATTACAGACAGAAATACTCCTCAGTTTCATCAGCTGTCCGAGTGGCTGGTCTCAGACGATCCCGCAGGTGAAGAAGCTGGATGTTGAGTTCCTCGGCTGTCATGGTTACACGTGGTCTGCGGTTGTGAGGCCGGTTGGACATACTGCCAAATTCTCTAAAATGACATTGGAGAGAAATTAACATTCAATTCTCTGGCAACAGCTCTGGTGGACATTCTTGCAGTCAGCATGCCAATTGCGTGCTCCCTAAAAAAATTATGACATCTGTGGCATTGTGTTGTGTGACAAAACTGCACATTTTTTATTGGCCTTTTATTTTCCCCAGCACAAGGTGCACCTGTGTAATGATCATGCCGTTTAATCAGCTTCTTGATATGCCACACCTGTCAGGTGGAAGGATTATCATGGCAAAGGAGAAATGTTCACTTACAGGGATGTAAACAAATTTGTGCACAACATTTGAGAGAAATAAGCTTTTTGTGCATATGGAACATTTATGGGATTCTTTATTTCAGCTCATGAAACCAACACTTTACATGTTGCGTTTATATTTTTGTTCAGTGTACAATGGTGTTTGTTCTTCACTGGTTGCCTTTTTCTTGTAGCAACCGGTCACAAATCTCTCTCCCTCTCCAGCGCCTTGCCTGCCTCTCTTGTCATTGGCCACCTGCTGTGACAAGTGACAACAGAGACGACACAGTGACACGGTCCCAGAACAGAGTAACGGGACTAATCGGTTCTCCCTATAGACGCACTAACCAACCGGCGAAACGAAACAGTTTCTTGTGCTGGTCCAACCAGACTTCATGACAAGTCGACCACACTATTCTGATTTTAGTAGCCCAACCAACCATAGCGGTTGCGAGCGGCTGATCAAACTTGGCAACCTGCTGTTTTTGTTGTTGTTACGGGCGAAAGGAGACAGAGAGACGGGGAGTGCTCCTTGCTAGGCGACGGGTCTAATCATTAACCCGTGTTAGGTGCCCCCTCATCGGAGGAGCTTCTTGCATGGATACATAATGGCTACGTTTGTCTGCAGGGTTCAGTTCTTAGACGACACAGATCCATTCAACAGCACCAACTTCCCGGAACCGACCCGACCACCTCACTACACGTTCCGAGAGGATATCCCGCTTATCAATCAGATAGCGGGAGTCCACCGGCTACTTGGAGCACCGCACAAGGTTTGCAATGTTTTAATTTTGCCAGACCTATTTTAGCCTGGATTAATGCATTTCAATGTTGTTTTTTGTTTGCCCATATATAAACAATGTCGTGTCAGTCACAATTTACCAGGTATTTATAAGACCAACCGCGTACTCAGTTGATTGATTGTGCAGGCAAGGCTAGGATAATTGCATGGCTGCAAGTAGGATATATTTGGTAGGCTACAGCGATGCAATGTCAGACTGTCAACAAACTTTCACACCGTTGTCAAACAGAATTTGTGTGTCTGTATTCTTTCTCTCTCTCTATATCTGTTTTATCTCCAAGTATATCACCGCTAGGGCATGTCTTCATGTTGCACAGGTCAGAAATACGGCAGCTAATAACTTCTGAGTTGTTAAGCATGAGATTAACAGGAAACGGCAAACATTCATTCTCCTTTTTTGTTTGTTTTTCTTCTTATTCATTGAACAAGTAAACTTTTAGTGCAATAGCTATCTGTGTGTGTGTGTGTGTGTGTGTGTGTTTAGTGCAGATGTACCGGAGGAGCTGTTTAATCTCACTCAACCCTACAGAGTTCTCCTGTAGGGCTCCCTGTAGCTGCCGCTGGTCCTGCTGTTGAGCCCCGTGGAGTGGAGATGGGGGCCAGGTCTGGGTCGGGGGACTGCCTCTCTGGTCTGGTAGAGGTGATGGTCTGGTGCTGGGTAGTAGGCTGGGCCCGGTCCAGTCTGGCAGCGCCGATGGAGGTGGTGATGCTCTGGTGGTGGGTTGGGCCTATGGGGTGCGCTGGGTCTGGTGGGGCGTTGAGGGGGGCCTGGGGCTCCTTGGTGGTGCGGCGGTCTGTGTAGGGGTCTCTGGGTGGGCCTCTGTCCAGTGCGACGATGGGTGTTTGTTTACCAAGTGCCACGTCCTTTTAGAGTCTTGGCAAACATCCCAACTGTCTGCTTCCTCAGGTGGAGGTGAGTGTTGGGTGGTGAACAATGTGCACGTTCGGAGGTAGAGCACACACTCTGGTGATGTCAGCACTGACTTTCTGAATGGTACGCGGATGAAAGTCTTTGCGGGGCAGCAGAGTGGAGATGGTGATGTGTGAGTTGGGGAACCACTCAGAGGCCCTCTCTGCTACTCTGTTGACCAGGCTGCCTGCTCTCTCCTGCTCCTCTCGCAGGTTGTTGGTGCCGGTGGGAATAATAATGTGGCGTGGTGTGCCAAAGTCAGGCTGGGACAGGATGTGGAGTGCATCCTGCGTTTTGGGGCACCATATTTTGGACACCTTGTGGTGGGGGAAGAGTTTATCCTCTTGGATTAATTTCCCATTTGAGTCAATGAGGCTGGCCACCTTTTATTTTATTTTTTTATTTCACCTTTATTTAACCAGGTAAGCCAGTTGAGAACAAGTTCTCATTTACAACTGCGACCTGGCCAAGATAAAGCAAAGCAGTGCGATAAAAACAACAACACAGTTACATATGGGGTAAAACAAAACAAAGTCAAAAATACAACATAATTAAAAAATATATATATATATATATACAGTGTGTGCAAATGTAGCAAGTTATGGAGGTAAGGCAATAAATAGGCTATAGTGCAAAATAATTACAATTAGTATTTACACTGGAATGATAGATGTGCAAGAGATGATGTGCAAATAGAGATACTGGTGTACAAATGAGCAAAATAAATAACAATATAGGGATGAGGTAGTTGGGTGGGCTAATTTCAGATGGGCTGTGTACAGGTGCAGTGATCGGTAAGCTGCTCTGACAACTGATGCTTAAAGTTAGTGAGGGAGATAAGTGTCTCCAGCTTCAGAGATTTTTGCAATTTGTTCCAGTCATTGGCAGCAGAGAACTGGAAGGAATGGCGGCCAAAGGAGGTGTTGGCTTTGGGGATGACCAGTGAGATATACCTGCTGGAGCGCATACTACGGGTGGGTGTTGCTATGGTGACCAATGAGCTAAGATAAGGCAGGGATTTGCCTAGCAGTGATTTATAGATGGCCTGGAGCCAGTGGGTTTGGCGACGAATATGTAGTGAGGACCAGCCAACAAGAGCGTACAGGTCACAGTGGTGGGTAGTATATGGGGCTTTGGTGACAAAACGGATGGCACTGTGATAGACTAAATCCAATTTGCTGAGTAGAGTGTTGGAGGCTATTTTGTAAATGACATCGCCGAAGTCAAGGATCGGTAGGATAGTCAGTTTTACGAGGGCATGTTTGGCAGCATGAGTGAAGGAGGCTTTGTTGCGAAATAGGAAACCGATTCTAGATTTAACTTTGGATTGGAGATTCTTAATGTGAGTCTGGAAGGAGAGTTTACAGTCTAACCAGACACCTAGGTATTTGTAGTTGTCCACATACTCTAGGTCAGACCCGTCGAGAGTAGTGATTCTAGTCGGGTGGGCGGGTGCAAGCAGCGTTCGGTTGAAGAGCATGCATTTAGTTTTACTAGTGTTTAAGAGCAGTTGTTGTATGGCATTGAAGCTCGTTTGGAGGTTTGTTAACACAGTGTCCAATGAAGGGCCAGATGTATACAAAATGGTGTCGTCTGCGTAGAGGTGGATCTGAGAGTCACCAGCAGCAAGAGCGACATCATTGATATACACAGAGAAAAGAGTCGGCCCAAGAATTGAACCCTGTGGCACCCCCATAGAGACTGCCATAGGTCCAGACAACAGGCCCTCCGATTTGACACATTGAACTCTATCTGAGAAGTAGTTGGTGAGCCAGGCGAGGCAGTCATTTGAGAAACCAAGGCTATTTAGTCTGCCAATAAGAATGCGGTGGTTGACAGAGTCGAAAGCCTTGGCCAGGTCAATGAAAACGGCTGCACAGTACTGTCTATTATCGATCGCGGTTATAATATCGTTTAGGACCTTGAGCGTGGCTGAAGTGCACCCATGACCAGCTCGGAAACCGGATTGCATAGCGGAGAAGGTACGGTGGGATTCGAAATGGTCGGTGATCTGTTTGTTAACTTGGCTTTCAAAAACTTTTGAAAGGCAGGGCAGGATGGATATGGGTCTGTAACAGTTTGGATCTAGAGTGTCACCCCCTTTGAAGAGGGGGATGACCGCGGCAGCTTTCCAATCTCTGGGGATCTCAGACGTTACGAAAGAGAGGTTGAACAGGCTAGTAATAGGGGTTGCGACAATTTCGGCGGCTAGTTTTAGAAAGAAAGGGTCCAGATTGTCTAGCCCAGCTGATTTGTAGGTGTCCAGATTTTGCAGCTCTTTCAGAACATCAGCTGTCTGGATTTGTGTGAAGGAGAAGCGGGGGGGGACATGGGCAAGTTGCAGCGGAGAGTGCAGAGCTGGTGGCCGGGGTAGTGGTAGCCAGGTGGAAAGCATGGCCAGCCGTAGCAAAATGCTTGTTGAAATTCTCGATTATTGTAGATTTATCGGTGGTGATAGTGTTTCCTAGCCTCAGTGCAGTGGGCAGCTGGGAGGAAGTGCTCTTATTCTCCATGGACTTTACAGTGTCCCAAAACTTTTTGGAGTTAGTGCTACAGGATGCAAATTTCTGTTTGAAAAAGTTAGCCTTTGCTTTCCTAACTGCTTGTGTATATTGGTTCCTAACTTCCCTGAAAAGTTGCATATCGCGGGGGCTATTTGATGCTAATGCAGTACGCCACAGGATGTTTTTGTGCTGGTCAAGGGCAGTCAAGTCTGAGGAGAACCAGGGGCTATATCTGTTCTTAGTTCTGTATTTTTTGAATGGGGCATGTTTATTTAAGATTGAGAGGAAATTACTTTTAAAAAACAACCAGGCATCCTCTACTGACGGAATGAGATCTATATCCATCCAGGATACCTGGGCCAGGTCAATTAGGAAGGCCTGCTCGCTGAAGTGTTTTTGGGAGCGTTTGACAGTGATGAGGGGTGGTCGTTTGACCGCGGACCCGTTACGGACGCAGGCAATAAGGCAGTGATTGCTGAGATCCTGGTTGAAGACAGCGGAGGTGTATTTAGAGGGTAAGTTAGTCAGGATGATATCTATGAGGGTACCCATGTTTACGGATTTAGGGTTGTACCTGATAGGTTCGTTGATAATGTGTGTGAGATTGAGGGCATCTAGTTTAGATTGTAGGATGGCCGGGGTGTTAAGCATATCCCAATTTAGGTCACCAAGCAGTACGAACTCTGAGGATAAATGGGGGGCAATCAATTCACATATGGTGTCCAGGGCACAGCTGGGGGCTGAGGGGGGTCTGTAGCAAGCGGCAACAGTGAGAGATTTATTTCTGGAAAGGTGGATTTTTAGAAGTAGAAGCGCAAACTGTTTGGGCACAGACCTGGATAGTATGATAGAGCTCTGCAGGCTATCTCTACAGTAGATTGCAACTCCACCCCCTTTGGCAGTTCTATCTAGACGGAAAATGTTATAGTTGGGGATGGAAATTTCAGAATTTTTGGTGGCCTTCCTAAGCCAGGATTCAGACACTGCTAGAACATCAGGGTTGGCGGAGTGTGCTAACGCAGTGAACAACTCAAACTTAGGAAGGAGGCTTCTGATATTTACGTGCAGAAAACCAAGGCTTTTACGGTTACAGAAGTCAACAAATGATAGCTCCTGGGGAGTAGGAGTGATACTGGGGGCTGCAGGGCCTGGGTTAGCCTCTACATCACCAGAGGAACAGAGGAGGACTAGAATAAGGATACGACTAAAGGCTTTAAGAACTGGTCTTCTAGTGCGTTGGGTACATAGAATAAAGGGGGCAGTTCTCCGGGCGTTGTAGAAAAGATTCAGGGCATTATGTACAGAAAAGGATATGGAAGGATATGAGTACAGTTGAGGTAAACCTAAGCGTTGGGTAACAATGAAAGAGATAGCATCACTGGAGGCACCGATTGAGCCGGTCTCGGCGTGTATGGGGGGTGGAACAAATGAACTATTTGAGGCAGTTTGAGAGGGACTAGGGGTTCTACAGTGAAATTGTATAATAAGAACTAACCCAAACAGCAATAGGCAAGGCATATTTACAAGGGAGAGAGGCATAAAGCAATCACAGGTGTTATTAGAGAGCGCTAAGACAACAACTGGTAATAGCGATAACGTTTGGGCTGAGGCTAAACAGAATAAACAGGACAGGGTACCGTGTAAAGGAACAGTCCAGCAGGCATCAGCTGTGCAGCTGAGTGATCATAAGGTCCAGTGAACAGCAATATGTGAGTCCGAGAGCAGTTCAAATTGGTGCTTCAGCACAGCTAGCAGGGAGCACAGTTGTAGTTTGCGTGTGCTAGCGGGCCGGGGCTAGCAGATGGATCTTCGACACCTCTGTGTCTTATGCCAGAGTAGAGGGTTTACAGTCTGGGGCTGGGGCTGGGGCTGGGGTACACAGGGCCTGTGTACAAGCAGGGGTGTGTGGGGGCTTAGTAAATATTTTCTTAACTCTATTTTCTTAAAACATTGTTGGTTAAGGGCTTGTAAGTAAGCATTTCACGGTAAGGTCTACACCTGTTGTGTTCGGCACATGTGACAAATACAATTTGATTTGATTTGGGTGTGTCGGAGGGGGGCAGAGCGCCGGGCCTGCAGCTTCTCTCTAGGAGTCTCTACAGTCGGTTCTCTGTGCTGCAGCAGCCTTTTGATGACAGACAACTCCTTTACCATCTCTTCCTTTACCTGCACTAGCCCTCTCCTCATGGTGACCTTTACCTCCTCAAGAGCTGTGGTAAGGCTCTCTCCTCATGGTGACCTTTACCTCCTCAAGAGTTGTTTTGAGGCTCTCTCCTCATGGTGACCTTTACCTCCTCAAGAGCTGTGGTGAGGCCCTCTCCTCATGGTGACCTTTACCTCCTCAAGAGCTGTGGTGAGGCCCTCTCCTCATGGTGACTTTTACCTCCTCGAGCTGTGGTAAGGCTCTCTATCTCATGGTGACTTTTACCTCCTCAAGAGCTGTGGTAAGGCTCTTTCTCAGCTCCTGGACAGAGTTCGTCATCTGGGTCCTGCACTGGTTGATCTGGGCCCAGTTGCATAAAACGTCTTAAGTGTTTCCCTTAAGGGATTCCCTTAATAAATAATTGTTCCTTACTTAAGGGAATTGTTTAAGGGCGTTGCATAGAGCCCCTCAAATATTTCCTGACGTAAGGGCATACTTAGGGGTTTTACGGTAGTTTGAAGGCATATATGGTAGAAAGAGTATCAGGTTACCAAGGAGATGGCCTGATTCACTGACTAAACATCTTATGAGATAGGAAAATATAACCTACAATCAAGACAGGCTAACCAAATTGGTTCAGAAGATAATAAAACATGTTTCTTGTAGTTACTTTTTTCTGAACTTGTTTCTATTACTTTCTAGCATGTCATGCTAGCTGACAGAGTAGCTATAGCTAACTAGCTAGCGTTGTAGCCATGGATAGCTAGCTGGTTGATAATATAATAATAAATAATATGTCATTTAGCAGACGCTTTTATCCAAAGCGACTTACAGTCATGTGTGCATACATTTTTACGTATGGGTGGTCCCGGGGATCGAACCCACTACCCTGGCGTTACAAGCGCCGTGCTCTACCAGCTGAGCTACAGAGGACCACCTCCAGCCGGTTGATGTTTTACTTTTGTAACCAGAGCAGATGAAAGCAACATTCACCTCCACAAATGCTGTTTACATTGATATCCATACTGAATTAAGCAGTTAAGGGACTGCATGGGCACTCTTAACCTTTTCACATAATTTAAGGGGGAAATTCACCTTAAAATGTTTTGTGCAACTGACTTAAAGTTAAGGAAACTTTAAGGGAAAAGATAAGGTGTTTTATGCAACCGGGCCCTGGTCCTGTAGAAGCTCTGTGTCTGGGCTGGAGGTGGTGTAGCTGGGGGGCTGCTCCTTTTAGCTCAGTAACCCATACCTCTAACCGAGCCGGCCCGTCTCTCAGCAGGCTGACGGTGGTGTGGTCTTGGCTCTGGTGATCGTAGGCAGGCAGGGGGGAGGACAGACCTGTTGTGTGGATCTAGGCTCCTGCTGTTGGAGTGCCTGAGGTAAGTGGAGAGGTCGGAGTTCCTTGTCCTTTTTGGTTTCTGCTATCATCCCCAGGAAGTCCTGCACAAAAGAGCTGAGTGGCCCGGACCATGACAGTGCCGTTCTGGTACACGTTTACTGTCAGAAACCTGTTTTCCTGGTCCTTTTCACTGTCCTCAAACATTTGTATTTGTCTTCCCTTTTGCCTTTCTTTGTTGTATAGATGGGTCGGCTGACAACATCACGAAAATGATGCGCAAGCTTCAATAGGGCAGAAGTCCATGAGTTGTTGTGGTTCTGGAGGGCCAGATGGCTAGCAACAATGACAAAAAACTGCCATGTGGGGAATCGTAAATGGCTAGTTTCAGCTCGTGGGGGGAGGGGGAGGAGTCTCTGTCTCTGCTGCTGGTGCTGCTAGCACTGCCTCAGTGGTCATGTTGCTACGGTTACCACCAGTAAACAGGAATAGACAATAAACAAAAGGGAAATAAACATTGAGAAATTAACAGTAAACATTACATTCACAAAAGTTGTAAAATAATATAGACATTTCAAATGTTATATTATTGGCTATATACAGTGTTGTAACAATGTGCAAATAGTTGAAGTACAAAAGGGAAAATAAATAAACAGATAAATATAATCTCAGCAAAAAAACAAACGTCCCTTTTTCAGGACCCTGTCTTTCAAAGATAATTCGTAAAAATCCAAATAACTTCACAGATCTTCATTGTAAAGGGTTTAAACACTGTTTCCCATGCTTGTTCAATGAACCATAAACAATTAATGAACATGCACCTGTGGAACGGTCGTTAAAACACTTAACAGCTTACAGACGGTGGGCAATTAAGGCCACAGTTATGAAAACTTAGGACACTAAAGAGGCCTTTCTACTGACTGAAAAACACCAAAAGGAAGATGCCCAGGGTCCCTGCTCATCTGCGTGAACGTGCAGATGTGGCCAGGGCAATACATTGCAATGTCCGTACTGTGAGACGCCTAAGACAGCGCTACAGGGAGACAGGACAGACAGCTGATCATCTTCACAGTGGCAGACCACGTGTAACAACACCTGCACAGGATCGGTACATCCGAACATCACACCTGCGGGACAGGTACAGGATGGCAACAACAACTGCCCGAGTTACACCAGGAACGCACAATGAGGGCTTGTAGGCCTGTTGTAAGGCAGGTCCTCACCAGACATCACCAGCAACAACGTCGCCTATGGGCACAAAACCACCGTCGCTGGACCAGACAGGACTGGCAAAAAGTGCTCTTCACTGACGAGCCACGGTTTTGTCTCACCAGGGGTGATGGTCTGATTCGCGTTTATCGTTGAAGGAATGAGCGTTACACTGAGGCCTGTACTATGGAGCAGGATCGATTTGGAGGAGAGGGTCCGTCATGGTCTGGGGCGGTGTGTCACAGCATCATCGGACTGAGCTTGCTGTCATTGCAGGAAATCTCAACGCTGTGCGTTACGAGGAAGACATCCTCCTCCCTTATGTGGTACCCTTCATGCAGGCTCATCCTGACATGACCCTCCAGCATGACAATGCCACCAGCCATACTGCTCGTTCTGTGCGTGATTTCCTGCAAGACAGGAATGTCAGTGTTCTGCCATGGCCAGCGAAGAGCCCGGATCTCAATCCCATTGAGCACGTCTGGGACCTGTTGGATCGGAGGGTGAGAGCTAGGGCCATTCCCCCCAGAAATGTCGGGGAACTTTCAGGTGCCTTGGTGGAAGAGTGGGGTAACATCTCACAGCAAGAACTGGCAAATCTGGTGCAGTCCATGAGGAGGAGATGCACTGCAGTACTTAATGCAGCTGGTGGCCACACCAGATACTGACTGTTACTTTTGATTTTGACCCCCCCCTTTGTTCAGGGACACATTATTCAATTTATGTTAGTCACATGTCTGTGGAACTTGTTCAGTTTATGTCTGTTGTTGAATCTTGTTATGTTCATACAAATATTTACACATGTTACGTTTGCTGAAATAAACGCAGTTGACAGTGAGAGGACGTTTCTTTTTTTGCTGAGTTTAGGTTGTATTTACAATGTTGTTTGTGCTCCACTGTTTGCCCTTTTCTCATGGCAACGGGCCACATCTTTTTGCTGTGACTGCACACAGCGGTATTTAGCCTAACAGATATGGGAGTTTATCAATGTTATATTTGTTTTCAAATTATTTTTGGGTCTGTGTGATCTGTGGGAAATATGTGTCTCTAATGTGGTCATACATTTGGCAGGAGGTTAGGAAGTGCAGCTCAGTTTCCACCTCATTTTGTGGGCAGTGTGCTCATAGCCTGTCTTCTCTTGAGAGCCAGGTCTGCCTACGGCAGCCTTTCTCAATAGCAAGGCTATACTCACTGAGTCTGTACACAGTCAAGGATTTTCTTAATTTGGGGTCAGTCACAATGGTCAGTTATTCTGCCACTGTGTACTCTCTGTTTAAGGCCAGATAGCATTCTAATTTGCTCAGTTTTTTGGTTTGGTTGATTCTTTCCAGTGTATCAAGTAATTATCTTTTTGCTTTCTCATAATTTGGTTGGGTCTAAATGTGTTGCTGTCCTGGGGCTCTGTGAGGGTCTGTTTGTGTCCTAGAACCAGCTGGCTCTTTCCTAGGTTAATCTCTCTGTAGGTGATGGCTTTGTGGTGGAATGTGATGGCTTCACTTCCTTTTAAGTGGTTATAGAATTTAACAGATATTTTTTGGATTTTGATAACTAGCGGGTTTAGTCCTAATTCTGCTCTGCATGCATTATTTGAGGTTTTGCATTGTACACAATGTATATTTTTGCAGAATTCTGCATGCAGAGTCTCAATTGGGTGTTTGTCCCATTTTGTGAATTCTTGGTTGGTGAGCGGACCCCAGACCTCACAACCATAAAGAGCAATGGGTTCTGTAACTGATTGATGTATTTTTAGCCAGATCCTAATTGGGATGTTGAGTTTTATGTTCCTTTTGATGGCATAGAAGGCCCTTCTTGCCTTGTCTCTTAGATCGTTCACAGCCTTGTGGAAGTTACCTGTGGCGCTGATGTTTAGGCCGAGGTAGGTGTAATTCTTTGTGTGCTCTAGGGCAACAGTGTCTAGATGGAATTTCTATTTGTGGTCCTGGCAACTGGACCTTTTTGGTAACACCATTATTACTGAGATTTACTGTCAGGGCCCAGGTCTGACAGAGTCTGTGCAGAAGATCTAGGTGCTGCTGTAGGCCCTCCTTGGTTGGGGACAGAAGCACCAGATCATTAGCAAACAATATACATTTGACTTCAGATTCTAGTAGGGTGAGGCCGGGTGCTGCAGACTGTTCTAGTGCCCTCTCCAATTCATTGATAGACTGTATATGTTGAAGAGGGTGGGGCTAAAGCTGCATCCCTGTCTCACCCCATGGCCCTGAAAAAAACAGCAGGAAAGAAATGTGTGTGTTTATTGCCAATTTGTTGTTTTTCCCCCAACACCGCTTTCCATCAATTTGTATATAAGACCCTCATGCCAAATTGAGTCAAAAGCTTTTTTGAAATCAACAAAGCATGAGAAGACTTTGCTTTTGTTTTGTTTTGTTTGTTTGTCAATAAGGGTGTGCAGGTTGAATACGTGGTCTGTCGTACGGTAATTTGATAACAAGCCAATTTGACATTTGCTCAGGACGTTGTTTTCACTGAGGAAATGTTGGAATCTGCTGTTGATGATATTGCAGAGGATTTTTATATTAGGGAAGATGCCAGAGCTGAGGATAATGTTGAAGAGTTTAACAATTGGAATTTGTGGTCTGTATATTTTATCATTTAGTTTAGTATACCATCAACACCACATGCCTTTTTTGGGTTGGAGGGTTTGTATTTTGTCCTGTAGCTCATCCAACGTAATTTGAGAATCCAGTGGGTTCTTTTAGTCTTTAATAGTTTATTCTAAGTTTTGTAAATTATCATGTATATGTTTTTGATCTGTGTTCATTGTTATATGGCCCAAAAGGTTGGAGAAGTGGTGTATCCATACATCTCCATTTTGGATAGATAACTTCGCCTTTTCGGAGGACAAATATCTTTTTTGCTTTCTTACAGCTTTTCTGCTACATATACATACATTTCACATATACATTTTACATACACATTTGACATACGTGGTACTTTTATATAAAGCAATCACACAACAATAATACATTACCAAACATAAGCTCTTTAATCCCACCCGTCAGCCACTCGCAGCCCCATCCCACCTATCACCATAGACCACCCGTCAGCCACTCTCAGCCCCATCCCACCTATCACCATAGACCACCCGTCAGCCACTCTCAGCCCCATCCCACCTATCACCATAGACCACCCTTGTTTGGTTTCCATGTGCCATATATTTTTCAATTGTGCTGTGATGTTTTACATACATTTGGAACCTTTCTAATCATATAGTATCCACAGATTGTGAGCTAAATATGAAAACCTTTCCTACGAGTATTATTATATTATTTATTGACTGACTGGCTTTCCAAAATCGGCCAACACTGCTATTTGTAAGGTTAATTTTAAGTGAATGTTGTGATTTTTTTTTACCATTCCTGAACCTGTGACCAGAAAAAAACTACATAGGGGCAATACCAGAATACATGTTCTAGTGATTCTGTCTCTTCGCAGCAAAATCTACAGAGCTGAGATTGTTGTATGCCCCATATATACAGTTGAAGTCGGAAGTTTACATACACTTAGGTTGGAGTCATTAAAACTCATTTTTCAACCACTCCACACATTTCTTGTTAACAAACTATAGTTTTGGCAAGTCGGTTAGGACATCTACTTTGAGCATGACACAAGTAATTTTTCAAACAATTGTTTACAGACTGATTATTTCACTTATAATTCACTGTATCACAATTCCAGTGGGTCAGAAGTTTACATACAGTGAGGGAAAAAAATATTTGATCCCCTGCTGATTTTGTACATTTGCCCACTGACAAAGAAATGATCAGTCTATCATTTTCATGGTAGGTTTATTTGAACAGTGAGAGACAGAATAACAACAAAAAAATCCAGAAAACGCATGTAAAAAATGTTATAAATTGATTTGCATTTTAATGAGGGAAATAAGGATTTGACCCCCTCTCAATCAGAAAGATTTCTGGCTCCCAGGTGTCTTTTATACAGGTAACGAGCTGAGATTAGGAGCACACTCTTAAAGGGAGTGCTCCTAATCTCAGTTTGTTACCTGTATAAAAGACACCTGTCCACAGAAGCAATCAACCAATCAGATTCCAAACTCTCCACCATGGCCAAGACCAAAGAGCTCTCCAAGGATGTCAGGGACAAGATTGTAGACCTACACAAGGCTGGAATGGGCTACAAGACCATCGGCAAGCAGCTTGGTGAGAAGGTGACAACAGTTGGTGCGATTATTCGCAAATGGAAGAAACACAAAATAACTGTCAATCTCTCTCGGCCTGGGGCTCCATGCAAGATGCCTCATGGTTGATTATTGCTCTGTTGAAGTAGATTGTGATTTTGCTGTGATCTGATAGGGGTGTCAGTGGGCTGACTCTGAACGCTCTTAAGAGACTCTGGGTTGAGGTCGGTGATAAAGTAGTCTACAGTACTACTGCCAAGAGATGAGCTGTAGGTGTACCTACTGTAGGAGTACCTTCGAACCCTCCAGAGCTGCAGGAGTTGTGACACGTTTTTTGTTGGTTGGTTATGTTGTCGTAGTTGTGTCTATGGGGGACGGAATTCTGTCACCTCTCCTCCAGGTAAGTGTTTGTCCCCCTGTGTGCTGAGGGTGTCAGGTTCTTGTCCAGCGCGCTCTCTCTCTCTCTCTCTCTCTCTCCCCCCCCCCTCTCTCTCTCTCTGTCTCTCTCTCTCTCTCTCTCTCTTTCTCTCTCTCTCTCTGTGTGTGATTTTTGTCTTCCTCCTAACATGTCATTATGAGACTGATGGCTGAGATCTTTCAAATGTAAAATATAGACCAGTGTCCCAGAATGCCTGTGGGTTAGGGCTGGAGCATCACTTTGGCTCTCTAGTTTTACTGCATGACCTTGGACGAAGCGCAGGCATCCACCGTGACAGAGTCAACTGAAATCAGAATGGTCTGAAAATGAGGTTGGGGGTGCATGCGTGCTACATTCATGTTTGTGTCTTGCTCTGTCTGTCTTTTTTGGTGCGTTTAGGTGTGTGGACACATTCCTTGTGTTTACATTTGTGTGAGTATTTGGAGCAGGCAGGTCTGGAATCAGACCAAAGACAACATTGTACGCACAGCTAAACTAACCCTGACACAAACCTAATTCCTGGCCAATCCCTTTGTCCGCGACAGACAGACAGACAGACAGACAGACAGACAGACAGACAGACAGACAGACAGACAGACAGACAGACAGACAGACAGGGCAGCAGGGAAGCAGGGAAGCAGGGCAGCAGGGAAGCAGGGCAGCAGGGCAGCAGGGAAGCCTAGAGGGATACGAGTGGCTTAAGGCTTGACAAGGCCTGACAGTTAAAGACTGTACCACTGACCTTAGAATAGAGGAGACTACCTGTCCTCTCCTGTGTGTAGCCTGGCCATTTGAAAGGTTTCTCTTCTGGACTACACTTTCTCTTCTGGACTACACTTTCTCTTCTGGACTACACTTTCTCTTCTGGACTACACTTTCCCTTCTGGACTACACTTTCTCTTCTGGACTACACTTTCCCTTCTGCAGTACACTTTCTCTTCTGGACTACACTTTCCCTTCTGGACTACACTTTCTCTTCTGGACTACACTTTCTCTTCTGGACTACACTTTCTCTTCTGGACTACACTTTCCCTTCTGGACTACACTTTCCCTTCTGGACTACACTTTCTCTTCTGGACTACACTTTCTCTTCTGGACTACACTTTCTCTTCTGGACTACACTTTCTCTTCTGGACTACACTTTCCCTTCTGGACTACACTTTCTCTTCTGGACTACACTTTCCCTTCTGCAGTACACTTTCTCTTCTGGACTACACTTTCTCTTCTGGACTACACTTTTACATTGTGACTGTTGATTTGTCTAAGCAGACAAAGCCACTAAACAGACACAAGTTGCAGTAGATTTGCATATTATAGTGACCAACAGGACAACTGTGAAGTTCCTTGCTAACTAACAGTAACCTCAGTCCTGTAGTATTAATGGCTCTCAACAGCAGATCTATAATCAACTGCAAGATAAACTTTTCAATGCATCATTGCATCATTGATCCAAGATGGCGTAGCAGTGCGGTCGCGTTTATTTTTCGTCCTGTGTAAATATCCCGTTTCTTGTTTTTGTCTATATTTCTCAATTTTTTTACTTTCATTCTTTAACTAAATATACTTTCCTGCAACCCGCCTCACCCAACGTGGAAAGGATTCTATTATTTCTTTATAACTTTCATCAAGAATCGTAAGCTGATTCTAGTGTAGCCGCAACTGAATGGCTACCTGTTATTAGTCACCGTTAGCGTCTTCCCCACTGTCCGTGGCCTACACTATCCACCAGCCAGTTCTAGCTCTAGCCTGGACAATTCGTCGGCCAGTCTGCACAGCGTGCTATCGACCCAGCGTGCTATCGACCCAGAGCTTATTGGACTTTCTGCCGGAATCACTGGACCCTAGCGCCGGATCATCACAACCAGCTAGCTAGCTAGCTTCAACCTGTTGTTGGCTGATTACCATTACCATTGCCCTATAGCAAGCACCAGTTAGCCTTGAGCTAGCCTCAGGCCCATCTCCCGGCTATCTACCTCTCTGTAACCGGACGGGACCTCCTAGTGTTGACACTGAGCCCCGCCGATCCAACACGACTGGTTTGCCGACGAAATAGTCTGATGTGGTTTCAACAGGCTTCCCGTTGCGACGACCACGAAGATCCATCTGCTACCCCCGGCCCGCTAGCACACGCAAACCACAACTGTGCTCCCTGCTAGCTGTGCCAAAGCACCAATTTGAACTGCTCTCGGACTCACATATTGCTGTTCACTGGACCTTATGATCACTCAGCTGCACAGCTGATGCCTGCTGGACTGTTCCTTTACACGGTACCCTGTCCTGTTTATTCTGTTTAGTCTTAGCCCAAACGTTATCGCTATTTCCAGTTGTGTCTTAGCTCTCTCTAATAACACATGTGACTGCTTTATGCCTCTCTCCCATGTCAATTATGCCTTGCCTATTGCTGTTTGGGTTAGTTCTTATTATACAATTTCAATGTAGAACCCCTAGTCCCTCTCAAACTGCCTCATACAGTTCCTTTGTTCCCCCCATACACGCCGAGACCGGCTCAATCGATGCCTCCAATGACGCTATCTCTTTCATTGTTACACAACGCTTAGGGTTACCTGAACTGTACTCATATCCTTCCATATCCTTTTCTGTACATAATGCCCTGAATCTTTTCTACAACGCTCGGAGAACTGCCCCCTTTATTCTATGTACCCAACGCACTAGAAGACCAGTTCTTAAAGCCTTTAGTCGTATCCTTATTCTAGTCCTCCTCTGTTCCTCTGGTGATGTAGAGGCTAACCCAGGCCCTGCAGCCCCCAGTATCACTCCTACTCCCCAGGAGCTATCATTTGTTGACTTCTGTAACCGTAAAAGTATTGGTTTTCTGCACATAAATATCAGAAGCCTCCTTCCTAAGTTTGAGTTATTCACTGCGTTAGCACACTCCGCCAACCCTGATGTTCTAGCAGTGTCTGAATCCTGGCTTAGGAAGGCCACCAAAAATTCTGAAATTTCCATCCCCAACTATAACATTTTCCGTCTAGATAGAACTGCCAAAGGGGGTGGAGTTGCAATCTACTGTAGAGATAGCCTGCAGAGCTCCATCATACTATCCAGGTCTGTGCCCAAACAGTTTGAGCTTCTACTTCTAAAAATCCACCTTTCCAGAAATAAATCTCTCACTGTTGCCGCTTGCTACAGACCCCCTCAGCCCCCAGCTGTGCCCTGGACACCATATGTGAATTGATCGCCCCCCATCTATCCTCAGAGTTCGTACTGCTTGGTGACCTAAATTGGGATATGCTTAACACCCCGGCCATCCTACAATCTAAACTAGATGCCCTCAATCTCACACAAATTATCAACGAACCTACCAGGTACAACCCTAAATCCGTAAACATGGGTACCCTCACAGATATCATCCTGACTAACTTACCTCTAAATACACCTCCGCTGTCTTCAACCAGGATCTCAGCGATCACTGCCTTATTGCCTGCGTCCGTAACGGGTCCGCGGTCAAACGACCACCCCTCATCACTGTCAAACGCTCCCAAAAACACTTCAGCGAGCAGGCCTTCCTAATTGACCTGGCCCAGGTATCCTGGATGGATATAGATCTCATTCCGTCAGTAGAGGATGCCTGGTTGTTCTTTAAAAGTAATTTCCTCTCAATCTTAAATAGACATGCCCCATTCAAGAAATACAGAACTAAGAACAGATATAGCCCCTGGTTCTCCTCAGACTTGACTGCCCTTGACCAGCACAAAAACATCCTGTGGCGTACTGCATTAGCATCAAATAGCCCCCGCGATATGCAACTTTTCAGGGAATAATAATAATAATAATAATAATATGCCATTTAGCAGACGCTTTTATCCAAAGCGACTTACAGTCATGCGTGCATACATTTTTGTGTATGGGTGGTCCCGGGGATCGAACCCACTACCTTGGCGTTTCAAGCGCCGTGCTCTACCAGCTGAGCTACAGAGGAAGTTAGGAACCGATATACACAAGCAGTTAGGAAAGCAAAGGCTAACTTTTTCAAACAGAAATTTGCATCCTGTAGCACTAACTCCAAAAAGTTTTGGGACACTGTAAAGTCCATGGAAAATAAGAGCACTTCCTCCCAGCTGCCCACTGCACTGAGGCTAGGAAACACTATCACCACCGATAAATCTACAATAATCGAGAATTTCAACAAGCATTTTGCTACGGCTGGCCATGCTTTCCACCTGGCTACCACTACCCCCGGCCACCAGCTCTGCACCCTCCGCTGCAACTTACCCATGCCCCCCGCTTCTCCTTCACACAAATCCAGACAGCTGATGTTCTAAAAGAGCTGCAAAATCTGGACCCCTACAAATCATCTGGGCTAGACAATCTGGACCCTTTCTTTCCTAAAACTAGCCGCGAAATTGTCGCAACCCCTATTACTAGCCTGTTCAACCTCTCTTTCGTAACGTCTGAGATCCCCAGAGATTGAAAGCTGCCGCGGTCATCCCCCTCTTCAAAGGGGGTGACACTCTAGATCCAAACTGTTACAGACCCATATCCATCCTGCCCTGCCTTTCAAAAGTTTTTGAAAGCCAAGTCAACAAACAGATCACCGACCATTTCGAATCCCACCGTACCTTCTCCGCTATGCAATCCGGTTTCCGAGCTGGTCATGGGTGCACTTCAGCCACGCTCAAGGTCCTAAACGATATTATAACCGCGATCGATAATAGACAGTACTGTGCAGCCGTTTTCATTGACCTGGCCAAGGCTTTCGACTCTGTCAACCACCGCATTCTTACTGGCAGACTAAATAGCCTTGGTTTCTCAAATGACTGCCTCGCCTGGTTCACCAACTACTTCTCAGATAGAGTTCAATGTGTCAAATCGGAGGGCCTGTTGTCTGGACCTATGGCAGTCTCTATGGGGGTGCCACAGGGTTCAATTCTTGGGCCAACTCTTTTCTCTGTGTATATCAATGACGTCGCTCTTGCTGCTGGTGACTCTCAGATCCACCTCTACGCAGACGACACCATTTTGTATACATCTGGCCCTTCATTGGACACTGTGTTAACAAACCTCCAAACGAGCTTCAATTCCATACAACACTCCTTCAGTAGCCTCCAACTGCTCTTAAACACTAGTAAAACTAAATGCATGCTCTTCAACCGAACGCTGCTTGCACCTGCCCACCCGACTAGAATCACTACTCTAGACGGGTCTGACCTAGAGTATGTGGACAACTACAAATATCTAGGTGTCTGGTTAGACTGTAAACTCTCCTTCCAGACTCACATTAAGAATCTCCAATCCAAAGTTAAATCTAGAATCGGTTTCCTATTTCGCAACAAAGCCTCCTTCACTCATGCTGCCAAACATGCCCTCGTGAAACTGACTATCCTACCGATCCTTGACTTCGGCGATGTCATTTACAAAATAGCCTCCAACACTCTACTCAGCAAATTGGATGTTGTCTATCACAGTGCCATCCGTTTTGTCTCCAAAGCCCCATATAATACCCACCACTGTGACCTGTACGCTCTTGTTGGCTGGTCCTCACTACATATTCGTCGCCAAACCCACTGGCTCCAGGCCATCTATAAATCACTGCTAGGCAAATCCCCGCCTTATCTTAGCTCATTGGTCACCATAGCAACACCCACCCGTAGTCTGCGCTCCAGCGGGTATATCTCACTGGTCATCCCCAAAGCCAACACCTCCTTTGGCCGCAATTCCTTCCAGTTCTCTGCTGCCAATGACTGGAACAAATTGCAAAAATCTCTGAAGCTGGAGACACTTATCTCCCTCACTAACTTTAAGCATCAGTTGTCAGAGCACCTTACCGATCACTGCACCTGTACACAGCCCATCTGAAATTAGCCCGCCCAACTACCTCATCCCTATATTGTTATTTATTTTGCTCATTTGTACCCCAGTATCTCTATTTGCACATCATCTCTTGCACATCATTCCAGTGTTAATACTAAATTGTAATTATTTTGCACTATAGCCTATTTTATTGCCTTACCTCCATAACTTGCTAAATTTGCACACACTGTATATATATGTATTTCTGTTTCTGTATTTTTGACTTTGTTTTGTTTTACCCCATATGTAACTCTGTGTTGTGTGATGTCACGAGAGGCTACACAGCTTTCAGCGGGATTGCTCAAGTAGTGCAAGGAGACCAGGTTCAACCAAAACAAGGATTTTATTAAAGGTCTTGGGAAACTAACGAAAGTATAACACAATTCTGTTCTCTGGTGGCTCTTTAAGGGTTAACAGTTCAGGGATGTCTCTTCCACATCCAAAATCATAACTCTCCCTCGCTCAAATAACTTTTCCCCAGTCTTACTGTATTCCACGTTGCAGCTAGTGGCCAACCCAGCAAAACGTCCTTCCAAATGTCTCTCACGTATTTCCACAGGTGCATATATCCAAAGGTGAGTATTTCCCAAAGGTAAGTATCTCCAAATCCTTATATTCCTCATGGAAGTGGACGTGCAGCACTCTTGTCCTCCAGAGAGCCCAGGTTGGAGACTGTGTCTCTTCACTTCCCAAACCTTCAGCTCATCAGCTCCTCATTTGTTTCAGCTGCGTGGGAAGATTGGCCATAGAGGGGTGGAGTTCCCGACCATACCAGCAGATGGAGCCATAGCTGTCTGGGTTTGCAGCCACCTCAGGGGGATGTAACGTCCCTCCAGGACACAGCCTCTCGTGACATCACACATCCCCCTCGGGACCGACGTCCTCGTCGGGGTAAAGGCAGCGAAGAAGGCATCACGCCGGGAGAGGGCGTCTGCATTGCCGTGGTGCTTGCCAGACTGCTCTCTCTTCAACTCCTCCAACTCTAGGACCAGGGACTCAGCCTCCTGTTGTCTCTCCTTGAGTTTCTTACTGAACGCATCAGCCTTGGTTTTAGCAGAGTTTAGCTTCTGTTGAGCAGCTTTCAGTTCCTTCCTCTCTCTCTGCCTCCGCATTCTTCATCTTGTTCTCCAACACCTTGTACTTCTCCTCTGCCTTCTTCTGGACCTCCTTACTACTGCGCAGGGTCTCCTCACACTCCTCGATGGTCCTGCGCAGCCTCTCCAGCTCCTCCGGTTGCTTAGGGAAGGAGCTCTGTTGGAGTTTAGCCTGGAGGATATCTAACTCTTCTGTCTTCATGTCTAACTGTTGCTTTAACAAACGATACCTCTCAGCGGTCCCCTTCAGACCAGACAGTTCTTTGTCCAGATTCTGTAGCTCCGTCTCTGTGTCGGTCTGGGCACCTGCCATCCCTATCAGAGCCCGGGCGGGAGTGAGTAACTCGGAGGATTGCACCGGAGCCTTCCCAGGATGAGTCTTGCCTCTCCGTTTCCGAGGTACTCGGGTTATCCTCTCCTGAGACTCTCTCCAGAGTGGGTAAAAGGCTGGGCAGTCTCGTCCAATTAGGGACAGGGACGGGGAGGGAATCAACCACCCCCGCCGTCGTGTGTATGGTTCCCCGTGTGCTGGTCATTGTAAGTTCAGTAATGGGGTATTCTCTGGTGTCCCCATGGACACAGGAAACTGGGAGGACTTTCCCCGGGGTCAGACACGTTGGGCCCACCAAATCCTTACGCACCAGGGTGGCCCGGCTACCAGAATCCAGTAAGGCCTCCACATCATGGTGATTCACAGTTACCGGCCAGGTGGGGGGTCGATCTGGGCCGCCATCTACGACTCCCAAGAGCGAGGCAAAACGGTGTGTGGGTGCTGAGCTGGAGGACTCCGCAGTGGGCATAGGTTCATCGGCTGGTTTCCCACACTGCCAGGAGATATGTCCCATCTCCCCACACCGGCAACACTGTCGAGTTTCCCCCTCCTGGTGTACTCTTCTTGGACCCGCCTGGTTTCTGGCTCCCCCTGGAGCCGGGATAAGTCCTGACGTGGCTGGGTTCGAGACCTTGGGGTCCTTTGGACGGGTTCTTCCCATTTGTGGTGGGGCCGCACTCCTGGGGTCTTTTCGGAAGCATTCAGCATCTCCGCTGTGGCCTGGTACTTTTCCACAGCTTCCACGGTCAGATCAGCCGTGGTCAAGGCCTGTTGACTGATGAACCGCTTTTGCCTCATAAGGCAGGGCGCGTAGGTAACGATCCACCACAACGGCCTCCACCACCGCCGCTGCTGGATTCCTCTGCGGATCCAGCCATTTCCTGCGATTCGGACAAGTTCATGCATCTGCGCCCGAGGAGGTTGGTCTGGTTGGAAGGTCCAGCTGTGAAAGCGCTGGGCCATACCAAACTTTGTGAGTCCATATCTGCTGAGGATCTCAGACTTCAGGGCATCATAGTCAGTAACCTGGTCAGGGCCCAGGTCCCGGACAGCATTCAGCGATTCCCCGGTTAGAAAGGGGGGCTAACAGACCAACCCACTGTTGCTTGGGCCAGGCTTCCTAGTGGCCGTGGCCTCAAATGCATGCAGGTATGCCTCAATGTCATCGGTAGCTCCCATCTTAGATATAAAGTCACTTGCCTTTATTGGGCGGGTATTTTGGACCACCCTCTGTCTCTGCAACTGCAATTCCTCTGCCTTCAGAAGGTTGGCTTTCTTTTGCTCCTCCAAGAGAGCCACGTTTGCTTGCATCTGGGCTTGCTGGCCAGCAACAAGGGCTTTCAATATGTCCTCCATTTCAGTCGGCGGGGAGCCTACGGCCAACTTGGAAAACTGGGTGATCAAACCTTCGGTATCCTCCTCTGACATGCACTATTAACGCTTGAGCGTGCCCGTATTCTCCACCATCTGTGATGTCACGAGAGGCTACACAGCTTTCAGCGGGATTGCTCAAGTAGTGCAAGGAGACCAGGTTCAACCAAAACAAGGATTTTATTAAAGGTCTTGGGAAACTAACGAAAGTATAACACAATTCTGTTCTCTGGTGGCTCTTTAAGGGTTAACAGTTCAGGGATGTCTCTTCCACATCCAAAATCATAACTCTCCCTCGCTCAAATAACTTTTCCCCAGTCTTACTGTATTCCACGTTGCAGCTAGTGGCCAACCCAGCAAAACGTCCTTCCAAATGTCTCTCACGTATTTCCACAGGTGCATATATCCAAAGGTGAGTATTTCCCAAAGGTAAGTATCTCCAAATCCTTATATTCCTCATGGAAGTGGACATGCAGCACTCTTGTCCTCCAGAGAGCCCAGGTTGGAGACTGTGTCTCTTCACTTCCCAAACCTTCAGCTCATCAGCTCCTCATTTGTTTCAGCTGCGTGGGAAGATTGGCCATAGAGGGGTGGAGTTCCCGACCATACCAGCAGATGGAGCCATAGCTGTCTGGGTTTGCAGCCACCTCAGGGGGATGTAACGTCCCTCCAGGACACAGCCTCTCGTGACATCACAGTTGTTGTTTTTTATCGCACTGCTTTGCTTTATCTTGGCCAGGTCGCAGTTGTAAATGAGAACTTGTTCTCAACTGGTTTACCTGGTTAAATAAAGGTGAAATAAAAATAAAAATAAATAAAAATCCAGGGTCTCTGGACTCAAGGATTCGTGAGTGAACAGACTATATGCAGTACATGGATAGTCTTAACATTGTGGTTATTCTAGTCACACAATCAACTGAACTTGCAACTAAATAATACTGTGCTCAACGATCGATTCATGAGGGAACATACCGTAAGTGAAGGTTGTTATTTCCGTCTCACAATGAACCAACTGTCTATTACAACTAGACATGAATGGAGTCAAGCTGTCCCCCAACACCACCAAGACTAAACAGTTGTCTTTATTTCATGAACAAACCCTCTCCATTAAAACAGCATTAGTGCTACAGAACACACCCTCTCCTCTGTTCAAAGAACTTCTTCCTCTGTGGTTCCCATAGACATGGAAAAACGTTGTTAAAACACACACACTAACGCACATGCGCACACAGACACACACACACACATGAGATGTTGTTTTAAGTAATTACGCCCTCCCTCTCTCTGTTCACTGGGAGAACAAGGTCAGGGTTTTTCTGATTAAACAAGTGTAAAGACTACTAGGCTTACAACTAGCCACTAACAGCTTCCTTTTCTTCTCCCAGACTGGGGCGGAGGGTTCTCATGATGAGGAGAGGTGGAGGTTTGGTTTCTTCACCCAGACTGGGGCGGAGGGTTCTCATGATGAGGAGAGGTGGAGGTTTGGTTTCTTCTCCCAGACTGGGGCGGAGGGCTGGGGCGGAGGGCTGGGGCGGAGGGTTCTCATGATGAGGAGAGGTGGAGGTTTGGTTTCTTCTCCCAGACTGGGGCGGAGGGTTCTCATGATGAGGAGAGGTGGAGGTTTGGTTTCTTCTCCTAGACTGGGGCGGAGGGTTCTCATGATGAGGAGAGGTGGAGGTTTGGTTTCTTCTCCCAGACTGGGGCGGAGGGATCTCATGATGAGGAGAGGTGGAGGTTTGGTTTCTTCACCCAGACTGGGGCGGAGGGATGTCATGATGAGGAGAGGTGGAGGTTTGGTTTCGGTTCCTGCTTAGTCTCTAATTCCCTGGTTTGTCAAATCAAATCAAATGAAATTGTATTTGTCACATGTGACCGAATACAACCGTGAAATGCTTACTTACACGTCCTTAAGCAGCAATGCAGTTGTAAGAAAATTGAGGTAAGAAAATATTTACTAAATAAACTAAAGTAACACAATAAAATAACAATAATGAGGCTATATACAAGGGGTACCGGTACTTCAATGTAAATAGTCCGGGTGGCCATTTTATTAATGGTTCAGCAGTCTTATGGCTTGGGGGTAGAAGCTGTATGAGAGTATGATGGGGTTTTCTGTAGCCTTATTGTGTTTAGGGCCAGGAGCTACAGTTCCCAGGTTGAGAGAGAGAGAGAGAGAGAGAGAGAGAGAGAGAGAGAGAGAGAGAGAGAGAGAGAGAGAGAGAGAGAGAGAGAGAGAGAGAGAGAGAGAGAGAGAGAGAGAGAGAGAGAGAGAGAGAGAGAGAGAGAGAGAGAGAGAGAGAGAGAGAGAGAGAGAGAGAGAGAGAGAGAGAGAGAGAGAGAGAGAGAGAGAGAGAGAGAGAGAGAGAGAGAGAGAGAGAGAGAGAGAGAGAGAGAGAGAGAGAGAGAGAGAGAGAGAGAGAGAGAGAGAGAGAGAGAGAGAGAGAGAGAGAGAGAGAGAGAGAGAGAGAGAGAGAGAGAGAGAGAGAGAGAGAGAGAGAGAGAGAGAGAGAGAGAGAGAGAGAGAGAGAGAGAGAGAGAGAGAGAGAGAGAGAGAGAGAGAGAGAGAGAGAGAGAGAGAGAGAGAGAGAGAGAGAGAGAGAGAGAGAGAGAGAGAGAGAGAGAGAGAGAGAGAGATGCACGGTGGCTACATCCCAAATGGCACCCCTATGGGCCCTGGTCAGAAGTAGTGCACTACGTAGGGAATAGGGTGCCATTTGGGACGCGATCATTGTCGGACCTCAAAAGTGGCCTCACGTCGAGATGATGTCCCATGCCATCTGTTGGTTAGATCCACCCAGCTTCAATCCCAAATGATAATAGTGAAATAATCTGCTCTGCATGCCTTTTTTACATCAAACATTTTAATCTGACAGCAATTGATTATTTAAGGAATAAACTAGTGCCATACTGAGTTAAGTCATAATCCACAACAGAATGGCGATTGGTTGGTAGTGAAGCACTGTCCATTGGGAAATGGGAAACCCCCAAGTTGGCATCATGCAGTTCTTGTTCATTCTATTTCTTCAAAACATGCTAGGGTTATGGGGCGTTTTAAGGTTAGGGTTAGTGGTTTTAATACTTCCAACCTTTCTAGTATGTCTGGCCAGACCGTCACCAAGAGGGCCAGTAGAGTTTAGCCTTCTCCCTGTAGGGTTAGTGGTTTAATACCCCTCATTTCAAAACCACCAAACTTCTGTCCATTCCAGTATAGCTAGCTAGTGACAAACAACAGAACACTCGGGGCCAGTTGAGTTTAGTCTTCCCTGTTCGCTCTGTACTGATCTATGCATGGTCACACCCTCTCTCTAGCTACGGCTAGCACGCTGGGTCACACCCTCTCTCTAGCTTCAGCTAGCACGCTGGGTCACACCCTCTCTCTAGCCACAACTAGCACGCTGGGTCACACCCTCTCTCTAGCCACAACTAGCACGCTGGGTCACACCCTCTCTCTAGCCACAACTAGCACGCTGGGTCACACCCTCTCTCTAGCCACAACTAGCACGCTGGGTCACACCCTCTCTCTAGCCACAACTAGCACGCTGGGTCACACCCTCTCTCTAGCCACAACTAGCACGCTGGGTCACACCCTCTCTCTAGCTTCAGCTAGCACGCTGGGTCACACCCTCTCTCTAGCCACAACTAGCACGCTGGGTCACACCCTCTCTCTAGCTTCAGCTAGCACGCTGGGTCACACCCTCTCTCTAGCCACAACTAGCACGCTGGGTCACACCCTCTCTCTAGCCACAACTAGCACGCTGGGTCAAACCCTCTCTCTAGCTTCAGCTAGCACGCTGGGTCACACCCTCTCTCTAGCTTCAGCTAGCACGCTGGGTAACACCCTCTCTCTAGCTTCAGCTAGCACGCTGGGTCACACCCTCTCTCTAGCTTCAGCTAGCACGCTGGGTAACACCCTCTCTCTAGCTTCAGCTAGCACGCTGGGTAACACCCTCTCTCTAGCTTCAGCTAGCACGCTGGGTCACACCCTCTCTCTAGCCACAACTAGCACGCTGGGTCACACCCTCTCTCTAGCCACAACTAGCACGCTGGGTCACACCCTCTCTCTAGCTTCAGCTAGCACGCTGGGTCACACCCTCTCTCTAGCCACAACTAGCACGCTGGGTCACACCCTCTCTCTAGCCACAACTAGCACGCTGGGTCACACCCTCTCTCTAGCCACAACTAGCACGCTGGGTAACACCCTCTCTCTAGCTTCAGCTAGCACGCTGGGTAACACCCTCTCTCTAGCTTCAGCTAGCACGCTGGGTCACACCCTCTCTCTAGCTTCAGCTAGCACGCTGGGTCACACCCTCTCTCTAGCTTCAGCTAGCACGCTGGGTAACACCCTCTCTCTAGCTTCAGCTAGCACGCTGGGTCACACCCTCTCTCTAGCCACAACTAGCACGCTGGGTAACACCCTCTCTCTAGCTTCAGCTAGCACGCTGGGTAACACCCTCTCTCTAGCCACAACTAGCACGCTGGGTAACACCCTCTCTCTAGCCACAACTAGCACGCTGGGTAACACCCTCTCTCTAGCCACAACTAGCACGCTGGGTCACACTCTCTCTAGCCACAACTAGCACGCTGGGTAACACCCTCTCTCTAGCCACAACTAGCACGCTGGGTAACACCCTCTCTCTAGCTTCAGCTAGCACGCTGGGTCACACCCTCTCTCTAGCCACAACTAGCACGCTGGGTAACACCCTCTCTCTAGCCACAACTAGCACGCTGGGTCACACCCTCTCTCTAGCTTCAGCTAGCACGCTGGGTCACACCCTCTCTCTAGCCACAACTAGCACGCTGGGTAACACCCTCTCTCTAGCCACTACTAGCACGCTGGGTCACACCCTCTCTCTAGCCACAACTAGCACGCTGGGTAACACCCTCTCTCTAGCTTCAGCTAGCACGCTGGGTCACACCCTCTCTCTAGCCACAACTAGCACGCTGGGTAACACCCTCTCTCTAGCCACTACTAGCACGCTGGGTCACACCCTCTCTCTAGCCACAACTAGCACTCTGGGTCACACCCTCTCTCTAGCCACAACTAGCACGCTGGGTCACACCCTCTCTCTAGCCACAACTAGCACGCTGGGTAACACCCTCTCTCTAGCCACAACTAGCACGCTGGGTAACACCCTCTCTCTAGCCACAACTAGCACGCTGGGTAACAGCCTCTCTCTAGCCACAACTAGCACGCTGGGTAACACCCTCTCTCTAGCCACAACTAGCACGCTGGGTCACACCCTCTCTCTAGCTTCAGCTAGCACGCTGGGTCACACCCTCTCTCTAGCCACAACTAGCACGCTGGGTAACACCCTCTCTCTAGCCACAACTAGCACGCTGGGTAACACCCTCTCTCTAGCCACAACTAGCACGCTGGGTAACAGCCTCTCTCTAGCCACAACTAGCACGCTGGGTAACACCCTCTCTCTAGCCACAACTAGCACGCTGGGTAACACCCTCTCTCTAGCCACAACTAGCACGCTGGGTAACACCCTCTCTCTAGCCACAACTAGCACGCTGGGTCACACCCTCTCTCTAGCTTCAGCTAGCACGCTGGGTCACACCCTCTCTCTAGCTTCAGCTAGCACGCTGGGTAACACCCTCTCTCTAGCTTCAGCTAGCATGCTGGGTCACACCCTCTCTCTAGCCACAACTAGCACGCTGGGTCACACCCTCTCTCTAGCCACAACTAGCACGCTGGGTCACACCCTCTCTCTAGCTTCAGCTAGCACGCTGGGTAACACCCTCTCTCTAGCTACGGCTAGCACGCTGGGTCACACCCTCTCTCTAGCTTCAGCTAGCACGCTGGGTAACACCCTCTCTCTAGCCACAACTAGCACGCTGGGTCACACCCTCTCTCTAGCTTCAGCTAGCACGCTGGGTCACACCCTCTCTCTAGCCACAACTAGCACGCTCAACTAGCACGCTGGGTCACACCCTCTCTCTAGCTTAAGCTAGCACGCTGGGTCACACCCTCTCTCTAGCCACAACTAGCACGCTGGGTAACACCCTCTCTCTAGCCACAACTAGCACGCTGGGTCACACCCTCTCTCTAGCTTCAGCTAGCACGCTGGGTCACACCCTCTCTCTAGCCACAACTAGCACGCTGGGTCACACCCTCTCTCTAGCCACAACTAGCACGCTGGGTCACACCCTCTCTCTAGCTTCAGCTAGCACGCTGGGTCACACCCTCTCTCTAGCTTCAGCTAGCACGCTGGGTCACACCCTCTCTCTAGCTTCAGCTAGCACGCTGGGTCAAACCCTCTCTCTAGCCACAACTAGCACGCTGGGTCACACCCTCTCTCTAGCTTCAGCTAGCACGCTGGGTCAAACCCTCTCTCTAGCCACAACTAGCACGCTGGGTCACACCCTCTCTCTAGCCACTACTAGCACGCTGGGTCACACCCTCTCTCTAGCTTCAGCTAGCACGCTGGGTCACACCCTCTCTCTAGCCACAACTAGCACGCTGGGTCACACCCTCTCTCTAGCCACAACTAGCATGCTGGGTCACACCCTCTCTCTAGCCACTACTAGCACGCTGGGTCACACCCTCTCTCTAGCCACTACTAGCACGCTGGGTAACACCCTCTCTCTAGCTTCAGCTAGCACGCTGGGTCACACCCTCTCTCTAGCCACAACTAGCACGCTGGGTCACACCCTCTCTCTAGCTTCAGCTGGCACGCTGGGTCACACCCTCTCTCTAGCCACAACTAGCACGCTGGGTCAAACCCTCTCTCTAGCTTCAGCTAGCACGCTGGGTCAAACCCTCTCTCTAGCTTCAGCTAGCACGCTGGGTCACACCCTCTCTCTAGCCACAACTAGCACGCTGGGTCAAACCCTCTCTCTAGCTTCAGCTAGCACGCTGGGTCACACCCTCTCTCTAGCTTCAGCTAGCACGCTGGGTCACACCCTCTCTCTAGCTTCAGCTAGCACGCTGGGTCACACCATCTCTCTAGCCACAACTAGCACGCTGGGTCACACCCTCTCTCTAGCCACAACTAGCACGCTGGGTAACACCCTCTCTCTAGCTTCAGCTAGCACGCTGGGTCACACCCTCTCTCTAGCCACAACTAGCACGATGGGTCACACCCTATCTCTAGCTTCAGCTAGCACGCTGGGTCACACCCTCTCTCTAGCCACAACTAGCACGCTGGGTCAAACCCTCTCTCTAGCTTCAGCTAGCACGCTGGGTCAAACCCTCTCTCTAGCCACAACTAGCACGCTGGGTCAAACCCTCTCTCTAGCTTCAGCTAGCACGCTGGGTCACACCCTCTCTCTAGCTTCAGCTAGCACGCTGGGTCACACCCTCTCTCTAGCTTCAGCTAGCACGCTGGGTCACACCCTCTCTCTAGCCACAACTAGCACGCTGGGTCACACCCTCTCTCTAGCCACAACTAGCACGCTGGGTCACACCCTCTCTCTAGCCACAACTAGCACGCTGGGTCACACCCTCTCTCTAGCTTCAGCTAGCACGCTGGGTCACACCCTCTCTCTAGCCACAACTAGCACGCTGGGTCACACCCTCTCTCTAGCCACAACTAGCACGCTGGGTCACACCCTCTCTCTAGCCACAACTAGCACGCTGGGTAACACCCTCTCTCTAGCTTCAGCTAGCACGCTGGGTAACACCCTCTCTCTAGCTTCAGCTAGCATGCTGGGTCACACCCTCTCTCTAGCCACAACTAGCACGCTGGGTCACACCCTCTCTCTAGCCACTACTAGCACGCTGGGTAACACCCTCTCTCTAGCTTCAGCTAGCACGCTGGGTCACACCCTCTCTCTAGCTTCAGCTAGCACGCTGGGTAACACCCTCTCTCTAGCTTCAGCTAGCATGCTGGGTCACACCCTCTCTCTAGCCACAACTAGCATGCTGGGTCACACCCTCTCTCTAGCCACTACTAGCACGCTGGGTCACACCCTCTCTCTAGCCACAACTAGCACGCTGGGTCACACCCTCTCTCTAGCCACAACTAGCATGCTGGGTCACACCCTCTCTCTAGCCACAACTAGCACGCTGGGTAACACCCTCTCTCTAGCCACAACTAGCACGCTGGGTCACACCCTCTCTCTAGCCACAACTAGCATGCTGGGTCACACCCTCTCTCTAGCCACAACTAGCATGCTGGGTCACACCCTCTCTCTAGCCACTACTAGCACGCTGGGTAACACCCTCTCTCTAGCCACAACTAGCATGCTGGGTCACACCCTCTCTCTAGCCACTACTAGCACGCTGGGTAACACCCTCTCTCTAGCTTCAGCTAGCACGCTGGGTCACACCCTCTCTCTAGCCACTACTAGCACGCTGGGTAACACCCTCTCTCTAGCTTCAGCTAGCACGCTGGGTAACACCCTCTCTCTAGCTTCAGCTAGCATGCTGGGTCACACCCTCTCTCTAGCCACAACTAGCACGCTGGGTCACACCCTCTCTCTAGCTTCAGCTAGCACGCTGGGTAACACCCTCTCTCTAGCCACAACTAGCACGCTGGGTAACACACTCTCTCTAGCTTCAGCTAGCATAATGGGTTACGTCAGGGTTAAATATAGGCTATGTATAGTCTGTGAGCCTTTTCATCTGTCTCTGTGTGAGTGAGAGTGACCTTGCTGTCCCTCCGTCTGTCTCTCTGTGTGAGGGAGAGTGACCTTGCTGTCCCTCTGTCTGTCTGTGTGAGGGAGAGTGACCCTGCTGCCCGGTGGGTCTTGTGGAGGAAAGTGGGGATTGAGGACACTTTAGGTAAGGAAGTGAAGAGGAACTAATATATGAATGTCAATTCACTGTCCTGACCTGGTTGACCTGGTTGTTTTGAACCAAATTGGTAATTGGTTCAAAACAATACACAATTGGTTTACCCTCGAGGTATTCTAAAACAACGTACTCCACTACTTTTCACTACAGCAGGGAACCATGAATTAAACGGTTCAGTTTGATAGCTCTTCTTCAGTGTGTTCACTACAGCAGGGAACCATGAATTAAACTGTTCAGTTTGATAGCTCTTCTTCAGTGTGCAACTGTGTTGAGTGTGATTTGAAGGAGTCAGGCGCAGGAGGGTAAATCACAGAATACAGAGTTTATTCCGTCGTACACAATTGCGCTGGATAGCGACACACGAAAACAGGCACAGGGGAAACTATACCCTGGCAATACAGTAGATACTCAACAATATACAGACACAGGGGAAACTATCTACCCCGGCAATACACGGTACGGGATACTCCAACAATATACATACACAGGGGAAACTATCTACCCTGGCAATACACGGTACGGGATACTCCAACAATATACATACACAGGGGAAACTATCTACCCCGGCAATACAAAGGGAGAGTAGCTCCACCGAGCTCCACTACTCTCACAATAAACAATCACCCACAAGGACAAGGGGGCAGAGGGAACACTTATACACAGACTAATGAGGGGATAAGAACCAGGTGTGTGTAATTGACAAGACAAGACAAATGGAATGATGATAAATGGAGCGGCAGTGGCTAGAAGGCCGGTGACGACGAACGCCGAAGCAGGGAGGCAGCCTCGGTGGAAGTCGTGACAGCAGCCAGTCCACACTCAACAACTTTTCACTACAGCAGGGAACCATAAATTAAAGGGTTCAGTTTGACAGCTCTTCTTCAGTGTGCAGCTGAGTAGGATGCCCATGTAGGTGTCATAAACAGCCATGAAATAACGCAATATATGTCACAACAAGTGTAAATATTTGTGTCATGACAATGTTATGTCCATATTATAAATAAAATTTAAAAAAATGTATTCATAAAGCCCTTTTTACATCAGCAGGTGTCACAAAGTGCTATACAGAAACCCAGTCTAAAACCCCAAACAGCAAGCGATGCAGACGTAAGAGGTTATGACAAGTTATGTCAGCTGTTATGACATGGTTATGACGTGGTTATGACCGTGTCAAGTAAAGTGTTACCGTGAATTGTATACAATAGTTGAAATTGAATAGAATGGTTTGATGCGTAAATGATTGTTCTGTTTATCAGTTCATAAACCCGACGACATGGTAGTGGGACTTAAAACATCTGTTCCCAACTATCTTAAATGTTATGCGGCGTAGTTGTCAAACCTCTTCGACCTTAAGTGAAACTGATACATTTCGCGATAATAAACTAGTCATTTTAAGCCATGCATGGTTTTTCATTAGGAGGCAGACAAACCAATTCCTTTCTCTTTTGGGCCAATTGCCTCTTCCATTTTTGTGACGGAGCTGTGATGAGTTGGTTATACTTTTGTGTTGAGCATATACTGTATCTCCATACACCTTTTTGTTAATTGCTTGTGTGAAATAATTTTACTGTCCTTATTTATATACAATGTCATTTCATAAACATGATACATTCTTTTATACGTTTGGTCTTTTCTCTGTCAGTACATCAGAGTTCAGCCATATTATTTATTCTGTCTCTTCTGGAGGATGAAATTGGAATTGTAACCAACTCATATGTGATACTTTAAACAGGGATCCATTGTCACTCTTACGAAAATGGTTGAGTTTTAATCTGTATAATGGCAAAAAGCCCCCTTTTGAACATTGGATGTGCCTCTCTTAGTAGCCTGCTGGAAAACTAGTTTGGATTTAGATATAATTTCGGTATAATGGAGGCTTTAAGAGAGAGGTTTAATGCCTTTAATATGTAATAGTTGTAGCCCTCCAAACTCATGTTTGTTATATAAATATGCCCATTTAACTATCTGGTTTGACATTTCAAATAAAATAAAATATGTTTTTCTCGCATGATTTGAAAAAGGATTCTCCTGGAGTCGGTGGAATTGATCAGGGTAATTTTCCTGTAGATGGACAGGTGTTTCCCTCGCCACGGTTTTAAGATCCTATCTATTTTACAACATTTTCGATCAAAATTAATAGTTGCAAGAGCGCTAAACTTTTCCAGGATATGTACACCAAGCACATCGACTTCACCATCCGCCCATTTAAATCAGGAGACCACATGGCAATTTTAAAGTTTTGTTTCTTTTAGAAACCCAATACGTAATATAGGACACTTCATCATAGTTGGGTTTTAGTCCAGAGAAACTGGAGAAATTATCCAGGTCCTCAATGAGGCCCTTCAAGTTTGAAGATTTAGGACATGAGAAAACTTTAATCATCGGCTGACATTAATAAATTGTCTCTAAACTATATATATTTTTTGCCCCCTTGTTATCATTACATTTCGTTTTTAAACAATATATAATAATAATAAATAAATAGCTATGGTGACAGAGGGCAACCTTGTTTGAAACTTCTCAGAGAAGTAACTGTTATTTATTATTTTACATAAAGGATTGTTGTACATGACTTTTACCCATCATCTTATGAGAGATTCCCAACAGTAAAGAAAATCAAGGCACTTATAAACAGATTCTAGACGTATCAAACGCTTTCTCAAAATCTGCTGTAACGATTATACCTGGTTTAACCTGCATTCTCATAGTTTTCAGTTATTTCTAGTAGTTGTCTAATGTTGTCTCCAATATATCTTCCTTTTAAGAATCCCGTCTGATCGTGATGAATAATGTCTGGTAGGACCTTTTTAATTCTATGAGCAATACATTTAGCAAATATATTTGCGTCAGAGTGAACCCCCCCTGAGTCACACCCTCCCCCTGGGTCACACCCTCTCTCTAGCCACAACTAGCACGCTGGGTCACACCCTCTCTCTAGCCACAACTAGCATGCTGGGTCACACCCTCTCTCTAGCCACAACTAGCACGCTGGGTAACACCCTCTCTCTAGCCACAACTAGCACGCTGGGTCACACCCTCTCTCTAGCCACAACTAGCATGCTGGGTCACACCCTCTCTCTAGCCACAACTAGCATGCTGGGTCACACCCTCTCTCTAGCCACTACTAGCACGCTGGGTAACACCCTCTCTCTAGCCACAACTAGCATGCTGGGTCACACCCTCTCTCTAGCCACTACTAGCACGCTGGGTAACACCCTCTCTCTAGCTTCAGCTAGCATGCTGGGTCACACCCTCTCTCTAGCCACAACTAGCACGCTGGGTCACACCCTCTCTCTAGCTTCAGCTAGCACGCTGGGTAACACCCTCTCTCTAGCCACAACTAGCACGCTGGGTAACACACTCTCTCTAGCTTCAGCTAGCATAATGGGTTACGTCAGGGTTAAATATAGGCTATGTATAGTCTGTGAGCCTTTTCATCTGTCTCTGTGTGAGTGAGAGTGACCTTGCTGTCCCTCCGTCTGTCTCTCTGTGTGAGGGAGAGTGACCTTGCTGTCCCTCTGTCTGTCTGTGTGAGGGAGAGTGACCCTGCTGCCCGGTGGGTCTTGTGGAGGAAAGTGGGGATTGAGGACACTTTAGGTAAGGAAGTGAAGAGGAACTAATATATGAATGTCAATTCACTGTCCTGACCTGGTTGACCTGGTTGTTTTGAACCAAATTGGTAATTGGTTCAAAACAATACACAATTGGTTTACCCTCGAGGTATTCTAAAACAACGTACTCCACTACTTTTCACTACAGCAGGGAACCATGAATTAAACGGTTCAGTTTGATAGCTCTTCTTCAGTGTGTTCACTACAGCAGGGAACCATGAATTAAACTGTTCAGTTTGATAGCTCTTCTTCAGTGTGCAACTGTGTTGAGTGTGATTTGAAGGAGTCAGGCGCAGGAGGGTAAATCACAGAATACAGAGTTTATTCCGTCGTACACAATTGCGCTGGATAGCGACACACGAAAACAGGCACAGGGGAAACTATCTACCCTGGCAATACACGGTACGGGATACTCCAACAATATACAGACACAGGGGAAACTATCTACCCCGGCAATACACGGTACGGGATACTCCAACAATATACATACACAGGGGAAACTATCTACCCTGGCAATACACGGTACGGGATACTCCAACAATATACATACACAGGGGAAACTATCTACCCCGGCAATACAAAGGGAGAGTAGCTCCACCGAGCTCCACTACTCTCACAATAAACAATCACCCACAAGGACAAGGGGGCAGAGGGAACACTTATACACAGACTAATGAGGGGATAAGAACCAGGTGTGTGTAATTGACAAGACAAGACAAATGGAATGATGATAAATGGAGCGGCAGTGGCTAGAAGGCCGGTGACGACGAACGCCGAAGCAGGGAGGCAGCCTCGGTGGAAGTCGTGACAGCAGCCAGTCCACACTCAACAACTTTTCACTACAGCAGGGAACCATAAATTAAAGGGTTCAGTTTGACAGCTCTTCTTCAGTGTGCAGCTGAGTAGGATGCCCATGTAGGTGTCATAAACAGCTGAAATATCACATTTACATAAGTATTCAGACCTTATGGCAGCGACTACAGTCTCGAGTCTTCTTCTCTACAGATCCTGTCAAGCTCTATCAGGTTGGATGGGGTGTGTCACTGCACAGCTATTTTCAGCTCTCTCCAGAGATCTGGTTCAAGTCTGGGCTCTGGCTGGGCCTCTCAAGGACATTCAGAGACTTGTCCCGAAGCCACTCCTGCATTGTCTTGGCTGTGTGCTTATGGTCGTTGTCCTGTTGGAAGGTGAACCTTTACCACAGTCTGAGATCCTGAGCGCTCTGGAGCAGGTTTTCATCAAG